>NC_056743.1:310940842-311185842 GCF_019279795.1 Protopterus annectens | reverse complement strand
TTCAAAATTTTTTTTCTTCTGAGTAAGACGTGTAACAGGAGTGGCTACTGTGAGGGAGAAATGTGTCTGAACAGCCTCCACATTGCATTCATAGCCTTTGATCTGATCGGATTTTCACGCAACCTATCTAATGAGCAAGATAAGACCTTCTGCAATTCCTGCCTGTCATTTCTTGTCTCCAGGCAGGATCTGGAGATTGTACTCTTCATTATAGACATGATATTACAATTTATCATCACAAAGAGAACCTTCTGTAGATGGCCAAGGGAACCCAAAGGAGAAAATCAAAAACAAAGGTCCAGCCGTCAAAGCAGCATCATTTATTAACACACAGTAAATGCAAAGCTTTCAAACTTCTCAGGTCTTTTTCAGTGCATTGATGGCTGGACCCTTGTTTTTTATCTGCAATTTATAATCAGTCTTAGTATGGTAATGTTCAGCAAAACAGGGATGTGCTGAGTACACTAAAAAGAACAGGATCATATCCTCAAGTGAAGTACTGTGTACCTAGTTCCTTATAAAAAGGTCTCCCAACATTTCAAAAGTAATAATTTATCATCTACTTTTACATCTATTAAAGTGCGTATTCTGCAATGAAATCAATTACAATGTTCACTACTTTTTTCCAAAACTCTAAACTTTTTTCTATAAGGTTCAAGAGTTATAACTTATAGTTATTATCAAATCAGTCAGTATCACCTGGTAACAACATGCACTGCCTTACTCTTTACAAATAGGGTAAAAAATGCCACCTATTTCCCCTCACCTGTCTGGGGCTGTCCACACACACACACACACACACACACACACACACACACACACACACACACACACACACACACACACACACACACACCAAATAAAACTAACATATTCAGTAACCTCAGAATTCAAGGATAGATATTTACCCTATTACTCATGCATTTGGCAAAGGGTGATGTTTGTCAACCCTTCTCACTCTCCTGCACCTCAGACTTATACTTCTTTCCTTCTTGGAGGCTTCTGCCTTTCTCTGTTCTCAATCCCTTTGCACCTCAGGCAATTTCACTTTCTCAGATATCACAAGATATCCCCTGTTTTCCAGCTTTAGTTTCAGCAATTCAAGCTGCATTTTGAGATCATCTGGGAATGTAACTGTGACATCCCCACTCTGGGCAAGTAATCAAGGAGCCTGAATCCTCACCACTGACACTGGAGATGGACATTCACTTGGAATACAAATATATTCAATATTTACAGATGCAGACCTCTCTGCATTAAATGCAATTTCCCTTAAGAGCACACAGGGAACACACTCAGCCCGGGGTCTAGGTTTCCTCTATCTCCCTCCAGGTCCCCAATAAGGCTCCCCACTGTCACAGCTGTGTTCAGCACCCTCTCTCTTAAACCAGTGCTTCATGTCCCTGCTTCAAGTAGCTGACACACACGCATTCTTTCAGATTTAATTTTCATATACAGACACCCACACGCCACACACACACCTGGGAAAGGCTGGCACTGACTATATCGCTCTACCAACTTGGCCCAGACTATAAGGTAGATTCACTGCCAACAGTCAGTTACTAATAAGGCTCTTAAAAAGGTATCCAATTTTACTGACTGAAATTAATATTAATACAAATGGTAATGTTGACCAAACAGCCATGCTTTCAGGAGTAGCCAGAGTTATCACCAAATAAATATATGCAAATACTCTCAAAGCTTAAACATTGTCTAAAAAGGACCAGTTACAATGAAAAGTTTGAATATATTTAATAATAAATAATAAAAGGACATGAAAATACTAGATATCTATTTACAGTAAACACCAGAGTTTCAGACAGGAAATATTGAAAATAACACACGTGGAAAGAGTCACACAGTTACAGAAAAATAATACTTAACTATTCTCACTATAGTTTCTTGACTGTCTAGAAAATTACTGTTCCTACTTACTGAATAGAGCAAGGCAAGATGATGTGGGTGAGTGGTCCTTGTTGTCAGATCCAAGACAGAATATAAAAAATATAATGTATGGGTTCTAAAAGGAAAAAAAGAGGGTCTACACCATATTTTTCTAGCTGCAATCAAGTTTGTGAGGAAAGAAGCATGAAGGGTAACCCCCTAAGAATTTCTATTACATATGCTAGCAATATTAGATTGCTACAAAATATCTATTATAGGAACTGGAATATACTATGCTCTGATGACCGGGTTAGAACTTTGATAGGGGCGGCTCATAAGTACCCCTATAAAAACATGAAATCCCTTAAAGGACTTCTATGTGGCCCCAGGTATAAGCAAGAAACAAATGTTCAACCTACAATCCATGTACATGGGATGAAACCTTGTAATTCCTGTAATTATTGTCAATATATTGATAAGAGAGGGCATTTTGAACATCCTGATACTGGAAAAACTATTTTAGATTTTCAGCTGACTGCAATACCACTAATATTGTATATCTAGCTTACTGCACTACATGTTGTTCATTCTATGTGGGTATGACCACACAAAGGTTTTGTAATAGGATTAGAAAACACATCTATGATATAAATAGAGCATCAGAGACCAATGCCCTAGCCAGACATGTTCTAGTATCAGGGGTATCACATAACTTTAAATTTATGGTAAAAGAAAAAGTCCAACTAGGATGCAGAGGTGGTGCAATTAGGAATTTGATAGAGACCAAAGAGCTTGAGTGGATTATTAGGATGCATGCCAATATGGGCAAAGGTTTAAATGATAAAGTCTGTATTAAACCTGTATTAGTTAATAAGCCATTACGTAGATAAGATGCTTTTTTGATATACTTTTATAGGCACTTTTATTTACTTTATGTGATATTGTGTATTTAATAGATGATATTATGTTTTTATTCAGTATTATTGCTTTAAGTTAATATCTATTAGGTTAATTGTTTTTATTGGAAATTGGCCCTGATTGGCTGCTGATGTTTTAAAAATCACTGAGTAAATTATTGAGTTGTCTGATGAAGTAGTTTTGGCTACGTAAGCGCTCACCATTGTTTGTACTGCACTTATGGATTAAATGTATGGAGTTTTATTTGATTTCATCTGATGTGGTTTGGTGTTTCCTATCTTTTTTTTTCTACAGAATACCGAGAGCAATCTCCTACTAATATCTAATTATTATTTCTGGCTTACAGTATGATGTCACACTCACACACATCTGGTCATCTGACCCTGTTTCTCACACTATTCCCCATCACTAAGCTACCAGTGTTTAGCACTTATGTGTTACAATACACATTAAATCTTTAGCTAAGGTTTATTAAAGCATCTGGAAGCCATAAAACAATAAAACCATTCCACACTTCCTACAGGAGCTACAAACTATTCTCTAGCACAGACACTGCATTTCTGGCTCCATTCAAAACTGTGGGATAACATCTTTATGGCTTAACCCATAAAGTAATTTAATTTCAGATATATTTTAAAGTTGGATGGCTGATATTAACCTCTTCTCTTATAGTATTCTCTCTGTTAAAACATATGCATTTAATTCAGTTACAATGCATGTACATTTCTTTTCTTTCCAGCAGTGCAAATGATTAATACATTTTAACAGAAGCAGCTTTACAAATGCATTTTTCAACACAAGCATCTGTACAAATCAATTTGATATACAAAAGACATACAACTCTTCACAAAATTCCAGCTAGCTGTGCTGTGGCATATGTTACACATCCACTGCCCTACTTCTCCTGGCACGGCTGGCAGTACCTCCTATCATCACAGTAACAATTTGCATTTTTTGTTCCATTCTGCATATACACCTTCTCTCCAAAGCTATCACCAAATTCAGTGGGTTGAAGTTCAAATGTATACAATGTAGCTATCAATTTATCTATGGACTAACCATGATGTGTAACTCTGTCTAAAAATTAAAGTAAGTGTTGTGCAGTGTAAGTCTTTGTATATTTACCTTGTGACTGCAAAGGTAAACATACTCTTTGGTGACAAAATTGATTTAAAACTACAGATGAATAATTTTCAAAATCCACACTACTTCCAACAATTAATATGTCAGGAATGGCCCTACAAACTGCAATACTGACAAGAGAGGAGATTAATAATGTCCTTTCAGTCCCACTACCCCTTTCTGCTTTTACAGTATACCATGAGCTACTGAATCTTAAATTATTACATGGCCATTGTGAGTTTTATGCATTTTTTCTTCTTTCTCTACCCAGTATTCCTCTTTTACCTGTCTCACACAAATAAATGGTAGTAAAGGTTTTTGTTAACATATTCTGAAGTCCAGAATGATATTTCATGCCTAATGTGATTATAATTATAATATTACTGTGATTTTTAACAAATGAAAGAAGTTTAACATTTTCTAATTTTCCCAATGTGTATGTGACATTTTATGACTAATAAAAGTAAGGAAGACTGCTTATCCTGCCCTTGAGATTATCACTTAACTTTATAACTCTGGCTATCTAATTTTGTTACCATTTCCAAAAATGGTTCCATGATGCCAGTGCATTTATCAAATAAAATTATTTAAAAATAAAATGAACAATGTTTGTGGCAGGTGGCACAGAGGATTAAGATTGTGAGTTACAGTTCCTGTGGTGCAGGGTTTGATTCCTTCAGTCCTCCTTTGCCCACTGTGCCACCTTAATAAAGTGACTTAATCAGACAGTGTTTGACAGCAACTGTTTGGGCTAAGCTGCAAGCCTAGTAACTGCCTATGAACCTATATGAGTGTGTGTGTGTGTGTGTGTGTGTGCGCGCACACGCATGTGAGAGACAGAGAGAGAGGGAAAGAGACAAAGCGTGAGTGAGTACATGCACTCTGTAAGATGCATTTGACAGTGAACACTTTCTGTGTAATAGTATAAATGTCAAAGTAAGACAGAGATTGACGTAGCTGTGTACTCTTTCTTAACAGGAGGGCACTGTATGGGAAAGCCTAACAATGAGAAGATGAACACAACCAAAAAAAACAAGAAACAGCAAAAATGACAATCTTTAGCAAGAAGCTAATTATGCTGAAGTTAAAGAAAGAAGAAATGTGCTTGTATGTTTGGGGAATACCATAGTCAAAGAGAAAGTAGCTGTGCCCCTGCTCTACTCCTGACTAACTCCTCACTTATGGTCAATGCCCTTATCTCTACCTCTGCTTACCAATCATTATTACTTCCATCTCTTTTGCTCTCTACTCACCACCTCCTACTTAACTTTACTACTAACTAAACTCCTGACACAAGGAATTTTCCTATTTACTCATTCTTACTTTTGCCACACGTTTTATCATAAAACTAAGCTTATATCAATGTATGTTTTGATGATGATTGTAAAATATGTTATGATATCTAATGTTTGTAAATATGTTTGTTCACAAGAATCCTGCACTGACTGTACCATCTACACTGAAACAGTCATGCAGTTCAACCTGTTTTATTCTTTGTATATCATCTATTTGTCTAACATTATCATGTTAATGCCTTGACACTTCACATTTGTGCTTAACATACTCTGTATATTGTTGTACTATGTCTTTTATGGGGAGCTTTTCTCCCTGGGCCTCCACTGAAAAAGGACGTGTCCAGTCGGACTTTCCCGGCAATCAAATGTAAAATAAAAAATAAATAAATAAAATAAAATGTTTGCACAAAAATGAAAGCCTGACACAACATACAGGTTGAAGAACACTATCAGATTTTCCTGAAATACATGGAACACTTTAATGAAAGGAGGCTAGTATTGTCAAAGAACCACTTAAAACAAAAATAAAATAATTTGCACAGAAGCGTTAGAAAGTTTTTACTTAAAAGTGGTTTGTTTAATATCTATTCAGCGTACCTTTGCACCACTGCACGTGGTGCAAAAACTGCAGAGCGGCACCTGTAAGCATCAGGGAGCATGTTTGTCTTCTCTTCAGGAAAAATTTGTTTTTGCTACATTGATACCATCAAGGAAAACAATAAATTTTAACTTTAGTGGTGTCAATCTAGTAAAAAACATGCGCTGCGTCCGTAGACTTTAAGTACACGAAAGCAACACACGTTATCCTAAGGATCATCTCACTGTAGCAGTTTTTTTATTAAAAAAAAAATCCCAAATAAATTTCCACAGAAGGTGGAAAAATACATTGCAGCACTTGACAAGCCAAATGCCACAATGCATTCATTAATATTGGGAAATCACTTTAAAAAATCAAAGGTCACCATTAATATTCAAGATACTTACATGCAGAGGACAGTTTTAGCCTTACCATAATGTGTAATTTGCTTCTACTGCATGTTTCTGCTCCATGAACAGGCAAATTACTTACAGGACTGGGATGGACTTGCTTTCAAATGAAGGATATGTGTGTCTGTCCTATAGAAAGTGTTGCTCCATTTAGAAAAAGACATGGCATCAAATAACTGATATCATCACAGTGAAAAAAACAAAACCACCCAAAAAATTAATAAATAAATAAACAGCCTTGAGTTTAATAGCACAATAAATGTTTAAAATTATATACCTTTTCCTAGAAGATATCCAAATTAAAACTTGGCATTAAATGTATGAAATCAGAATGGGTCAACCATTGAACTGCTAATCAAGAAAAATAAAAACTGTACAATTTATGACAATAGTGCAGAATGGCTGTCACCCAATGTGCAGAAGTGAGTGTGTAGAGCAGGCAACCTAAATTTGTGGAAGCACTATATATAAAGAAACATCTACCATTAGGAAAGCATGCTTGCATCTAGGCATACTTTAAATCATCTCACATTAAGAAGCATTTTTCTTGCTTTTGGGTTTGAAATGGTACAAAAATACTGAACAGTAACGGCAGCCATCTGAATCTTACAAATGGAGAGAGTCATTGGCAATGCTTGCCTTCCCTCAGGTCAAGAACTGACAGCAGCTGAAGATTAGGGAAGATCCACTAAGCTAGGAACAGCAAGAATTTGCCACTAGTGAGTATGCACAAGAGCTTGTGCATTAATTCCAGCTGGGAACTAATAACACAGCTGTGCACCACAAACACTTTCATGGGGGAGGGACACAAAATAAAGAGATGTGTCCTGTATGCAGTACAGAGGTCTGTACATAACCATGTCAACTCATGCATATCCAGTTTACCAAAAAGCACAACCATTCCTTCTAACTATGAACTTTATTGCACACTTGTGCCCCACCCCAAAACTCTGGATGTGTTCATAAGGAGATGAGCCTATCCAACTAACTCTTAACTAATTTACCTGTGGGGAAAAATAGTCACTGGCATCGTGGTACCCACTTTGAAAATGTTTTATATTTATATTTTAGTCACTGAAACTTAATTTCTTTTTAATTAAGTTTGCAGGTAGGAGTGAACCTATTCTTTTGTGTATCCTTGAGCAAAATATCTTCTGTACAGAAAATACTTTAAGAAGATGAGAAGGCAGAGATGTGTTGATTTACCAAAGTCAAGAAAGGATCATACTTGGTATAAAGTTCCCTGTGAACTAGAAGGGGATGGGACACCAATTTGTCTTACTGGGTAGGTGACTACCGACTGCAGAGATATAACTGAGGTTAAAATGTGCTGATAATGCAAGTCCATTGCTATATAGCACTTCCTCAAGTATTTGTGGCTCAGTACAGATATACAAAATACAAATTTAATATAGCTGGACTATTCCTATTATTTTAACATTTATGTATGAATTCCACTATTAAGTTGTATGTGATATGCAAATATGCAAAAAAAAACAGCAATTTAAAACTGAACCTTCGAGATGACGATAAGACTAGCTAACAATGTTGGCAGTTGGCACAGAGGGTTATGGCTCTTGTACAGTGACTCATTTACCTGCTGTATGACCATGAGCATGTCAGTTAACCAGGCACTGCTCCTGGGTCACCCTTGAAAAGTGACTGTATGTGCTGTGGGCCTACTTGGTTAACCAATGGGTATTATTATTATTAGTGGTGTAACCACAAGTTCTATGCAAGACACATGTATCACCACAGTCCAAAGAAAAAGCCGGTGATTACCTTCAATATTTTATTAAAACACTCGATCAGCAACACAAAATCCGATGCATAGAATTTCAGTAAGTGCTCAGCCTGGTAATAAAAATTATAATCCAAGTAAAACAGACACAATTATCCTCTCTCTCTAATGCATAAACATCCCTATTATCTAAATGTTTATAGCACATTTTCAAATATTGCACATCATTTAATACTACTAGTTTACCCCCTTGTCAGATGGTTTAAAAACAAGCTTTCTTTCCTGGCTTAATTTTTGTAAACTAGACCATTCTGCTTTAGTTAAATTATATTTGCAATCCCACTTCAATTTATTCATTTTTTCACATTCCTTTTCCATTGCAAATTGTAATGCATGAGAGAACGGCTGAATACTATCATCTTTACAAACAGGTATAAAATCAGTTTTATACATTACACTTTCTGTATGTAATTTACAATACGCATCCATTTCAAAATCAGAAGCACATGAGTGAAAACTATCTTCACTAACAGAATATTCATTTTCAATACTAATATCATTATTAAAATTACCATTTTGAGCAAACTTTTAAATTGAACTTTCTCACAAATTTAAATACATCACTTTTCAACTCGTATATTCTAGGAAAAAATGTGGGTATATATTTCAAACCCTTATTAAGCACTGCTAAATCTGTTGTAGTTAAAACATAATTAGACAAGTTTACTACATAGTCCCCTTGATAGTTTACATTTACACTAATGCCACTTGCCTCTATTATTATTATTATTACACACAGGCATGCATAAAGTACAGTTGTGTCTACTTATCATACATGTAAATGTTCAAGTGTCGTCATTGTTACAGTAAATACGGAGGGTTATTTTTGCTGTGGTATTCCTTGGTCAGACCAAATACCAAATATATAACTCCCTCCTCCTGGACTGGCAAACGTCTTGTACCTGACATTAGGATGTCTAGGTATAAGGGTCGTCAGCCAGTACTGTCTTACAGATCTTTCTTGCTCCCACAAAAAAAGGAAGATTCTCCCCAAGGTGAAGCTCCAGTTCCCCGAAGGTTCCCACTGCGCATAAAGAAGGGACCCTAAAAACCTAATGGGGAGAAGGGAGAGAGGGGGGCAGGGGAAAGGTATAGGGAAAGGGTGGCCAACCCACCCTTACAGAATGACAGAGGGAATAGAGAGAGGAAAGAAATACTGCAACAGTGAAGCCTCTGGAACATCTACATTTATGGTAACTAGACAGAACTGTACTATGTTCGTCTTGTTTCACTGTTGCAGTACTTACCATACTGAAGATTCCCAAAGCTGAGAAGGGGGGGGAAGCTGGAAGAAAAAAAAGGATTAAGCAGAAGCTAGAGTGCCCTGCAAGACTGCAGAAGCAAATCTAGCCCTGGTTTTGAACAGTAAGACTATAATGTTTGGTAAAGGTGTGGACAGAGGACCACGTGGCAGCTTAAAAATTTCCCTGGTGAGGACCCCTCTAAGGAATGGTAGAGTGAGATCTGATAGTTGCAGAATTTGGTTTACCTGATGTTGGTAACAAAAGGCAATACAGCTTGAAATCCACTTTGAAATGGTTTCTTTACTGATAGGATTTCCTGGTGAAACCTATACAATGTTGGTTAGACTTACTAACAGCCTTGGTTCTGATTAGATAATATCTGAACTGCCTGTAGACATCAAGTGAATGTAGGATACAATCTCCTGGATTCTGAGGATAAGAGAAGAAGGCAGGGAGATAAATCTACTGCTTTAGAGAAAGTTCAAAGCTCACATATGGCATGAAAGAGGGATTAATCTTGACAGTAACTCTATCCCGTTGAAAAATAAGAAATGACTCAGTGTACATGAAGGCTCGCAGTTTTGAAACCCATCTAGCAGATGTGATAGTCACTAAAATGGCTGTTTTTGAATATAAAAATCTAATGTTAGCTTTAACTACAGGTTTAAATAGAGGTGGAGAAAGCTTTTCCAGTATAAAACTGAGATCCCAAGGAGGAGAGGGAACTCTTCTGGGAAGCCTCAGGTTTATAATACCCTTAAAGAATTGTTTCATAAGTTGTTGACAGAAAGGAGAAGGCTGCAAGGGAAGGCACGTAAAGATGGCTGAAAAGTGTATTTTAATGGATGTGTGAAAAAAAAAATTTTAATAACTCTGTAACGTGGGAGCGAGCTATGTTGAACTTGGAGAGACATTCTGCATTCTGTTGCTGGCACCAAATTGAAAACCTTTTTCATTTTGAAATATATGACTTTCTGGTACTAGGTTTTCTGGTTTATTTTAAGATGTCTAGCATGTCTTTGCCAGTGGTTACCAAATTAACCAAGCTGTCAACCTCAAGGCGCTGAGATTGGGGTGCATGATGGAACCCTTGTTTTGAGGTAGAAGTTTCAACTACTGAGGGGGCAACTATGTTTATTCCCTGCTCAGGCTGAGTGGGAGAGGAAACCAATGTTGCTTTGACCAAAAAAGTGCTAACAGTGTCACTCTTGGCCCTTCCTCCCTGGTTTTCAGCAATACCCCTGAGATGAGAAAAATGTCAGGGAATGTATAAAGAAACAGACCAGTCCATAGACTACAGAGGGGATCCATCCTCCAGGACTTGGAATGTTTGGCCATTGAGCAGAATTTTTTCAGGTGACTGTTTTGTCTGAAGCAAAATGGCCCATTTCTGGCACACCTCAAGATAGGCAGTAAGATAGGCAGATATGATTTAATATGTTCTTGTTCAAAGTCCAGTTGTGAGGGTTCATATTTGACCTGCTGAGGTGATCTGCTAAAGATTTTTTTCACCCAGAAGGCAGCGGACTAGGAAGTATAGGCTCAATGCTTGAGATATGTGCCACAAAGACTTGATCAGGCAACAAAGAGGATAGCACTGAGGGCCCTCTTGCATATTTATGTACCACATCATTGTGGTGCTGTCTGTGTTTAACAGAAAAGTTCCTGGTTTCCAGAGTTCCTTGACAGCTAGGATGTCCTTGATAACAGCCATAATTTCCTTTCCATTATGTGTTTTGTAGAAAGCTTTGCAACTTTCCTTGAGCTTGGAGGCTGTTGGAAATCTGAAGCATCTGCAGTCATGGTCTGATCTGAGTGAGGGACACTGAATGGTACCCCTAAGTTTTGGTTGCAAAGAGAGATCTGTCACTGGAGTTACCTTTTCAAACAGAGAAGTGGAACTTTTTTTTTTTTTTTTTTTAAGAGATTGGCTGTGTTGGTTCCAAACATTTTTTAAAATACCACTGGATCTTTCTCATGTGAAGCCTGATTAGGGGCATCAATAGGACACATGAGGCCATGAAGCCTGAAACCTGAGTACTTCTCATGTTGGAAATTGCTAAGAAGAAGAAGAAGAAATTGGAAGCAGTCCATCAGGAAAGTGACCTTTTCCTCTAGAAGGAAATCACTTTGAAGGTTTGTGTCCAGTAAGGCACCTGCAAAGACAAGCTTCTGGGATGGAGAGAGAGATAAAGATTGGATTACATTATGTAATAACCATCCATCCATCCATCCTCAACCCCTTATTCCAATTTCGCACATGGAGTTGGGGTGTCACTTCAACAGTAACAATCATCTTGCACCAAGGTTTAGACTACCGGGTGAACAGCCCTGCTGCTGTAGTTCATTCGTACTACTCACTTGCACACACACTCTCACCTATGGCCAATTTAGAGTGCACCATCCACCTACTGCATGTCTTTGGAATGTGGGAAGAAACTGCAGCACCCGCAGGAAACTCACGTGACCACACGGAGGACATGCAGACTCCACACAGAAGGCACCCCAGCTGTGAACTGAACCGGTGAACCTCTTATTGTGAGGCGACAATGCTAACCACTGCACCACCGCAGCCACCCATATGTAATAACTCTCATATGGCAATTACTCCAACAGTGAAACATAATGAACATCTTAATTTTAAGGCCTTATGATAATTTTTCTAAAAGGCACTAACCAACAATTTATATTTTAATCTTACAGGTGAATATAACAGAAGCTAATAATAATACATTACTTAAATCAGGATTGCATAACTTACTTTTAAGGTTTTCTGGCATTTTTCTAAAAGACACCTGATCTGACACTTAAAAAATGCAATTATGCATTTAAATAATTCAGTCTTACATAAACAAAAATCTGAAATATGTTTCACATTGAGATGGATATGAAACAATGAAGATGTTAATGACAAACAAGCATTGCTTTAGTCATACTGAAGGAGTCAAAAAAAAAAAGGAAGTCATTCAGTTGCTGGAAAGAATAAAACTGAAGAGTAATACATTAATAATTCAGACAGTCCTAAATCTTTAAAATGCAAAATGAAATCTTTGAGCTGGGATATGAATAACATCGTTAAGCTATTTAAAATACACATCTGCTGTCTGTATTTCCATTTAGAATTTCTATAAGCACATCATGTTCTCAATGATTTATCAGAAATTGTAACTAACTGCTGCTAACATTCTAGCAGAAAGGAAGCCACAGTTCCCCAGAGAGTTACAATAAAATGAAATTCATGCGCATATTGTTTCTCCTTATGTTTCTGAGAGGCTAATAACAAATAACGTTCCACTCTTCAAATAAAAGCCCAAAAGCTGATGGGGGATAAAGAAATTGATACATATGCAACAACTGTATACATCAGTTTATACACTTCTGGTTTAATATTTTATTACATCACCATATCCTCTCTCATCCTTTTAAAAACACACACACCAGACTACACCTGTGCCACACAACCTTGAACAGATACAAGTCAGCTTGAAGCGTGACAGATAATGTTCCACAGTCGATATGAGTGTCTGGTACTGCCAAAAGGCCGCTGTTTTCTCCAGCACACTCACAAGTCTTAAAAACAATTATCTACACTGCAGTCTAACTAAAATGACATATCACTTATTTTATTTAAAAAAAGGGAAACAAACAAAAAACTTTCCTTGCTTCCTTAGTGGGTCTGCATGCCAAACAAAATCTTTAAGATAGCTTTATCTAAACAGACAATGTACACAAACTACTAATTACACCCTGTATAAATATTTCAACCAATTCAACTACATACTTAGTCAAAATAGATGCATAATAATAAAAAAGACTGATAAATTAATTGTGACAGACACATATACAGGTTCTAAATTTATTTGCAGTATAAAATGTTTTTGACCCTTTTACTTTTCTTATATTTGCCTAATCCTAAACAATGTACAGTTCAAAGCATGCCTTAGTAATCAAAACCTTACCCCTTTATTAGTCTACATTTTAACCTCCACTGACTCATCAATACTAATGCTGCAAAAAAAAAAAAAAGCTTAGTTTATTAAGTTGTATCAGATGAGTGATATTTACTAAGTAAAGAATTTGAAAGGGATGGTATAGCTATACAGTGAGTAGCATTGCTGTCTCAAAACAATAATATCTGGTTAATTTATGGACCTGAGTAGCTTCTATGACAAGACTGGAGGTGCACCTCTTGTTTGCATGGGTTATGTTTGCGTATTCCATTTTCCACCCATATTCAAATCTTAAACTGAACCCGCGGTGGTGGTGCTGCGGTAGCATTGTCGCCTCACAGTACGACGCTGTCCGGTTCGATTCTCAGCTAGAGCGTCTTCTGCGTGGAGACATGCGTGAATGGGCGTACCTTCGTTGAAGGTTGTGCGACAGGCCTGGCAAGCCGGTACGTAAAAATCAACTGCCAATCATTAGCGGACCGGAGTTCCGCTGTGGCGACCCCTAACCGGGAAAAGCCGAAAGACACAACAACATTTAAATCTTAAACTGCCCACAGGTGCACATGTTACAGAAGAAAAGTGTGGCAATCAACTTCCCTTCAGCTGTTCATGAGATCACTGCAAAGGGTCTATATCACCACATCGAATGGTGATAAGTTCGAACCAAAAAGCCAGAAAGTCCTAAACTGTGAAGTTACGGAACATCGATTTTTTTTCCAAGGGAAAAAAATTGGTGGGTCATCTTCGGGGCTTTGCATTTCCTCCACTGTAGTGCAGTTGGTATATTTAAGTAGGGGGGGTGTGGGGGGCACAGCCGCCCACTTTAGTTTGTTTTAAAGTTGTGATTTTTTTTTTCATGGAGCAGCAATTTTTTTTCCCTGGGAAAAAAAATCACTGTTCCGTGAGTTCACTATTTAGGGTTTTCAGACTTGTAGGTTCGAACAAAGGGCATTCGAACTTATCACCATTCAATGTGGTAATATAGACCCCAATGCAAAAGACAGATGCAATTCAAAAGCACTGGACTGTAAATAATTTAATGTGGCAAATCATGATTTAGTATTAAACCACCTTCTATATCACTTTATGAGCTCAGTTAAGTTAAACTGGCTAATAAATATAAATCAGTGTGGACTAGACACAGTTCTAGATAATATAAGGCTCACACTCTGATCCATGCTCTCCTATCCAGAGTATATTGTGCACCACAACTGATGCCCAAAGAGGTTGGTCTACTCAACTCTTCCCCTAATACCCACCATCTAGAGTCTGTGCTGCTGCTCACAACTCCATTCTTGGGTGAGTTTGAGGTGAAAACACTCAGCATTTTTGGAAAATGGTTGGAACCCCAAAGACACACGGGGATAACATCCAAACTCTATATAAGCATGGTTAGAGGACAGAACTGGACCCTGTACTGTCTGCATGGAAGGCAAAGACCTTAATCTTTATGCCAGCTGTACTCTCCTTATTAAAAATGTGCTCTTATTCAATGGACAGAAATGCTACTCTGTCAAGTCAAGATCCTGCAGCTTTTTGGTTACACTGCCTACCTTACCTCACTGTGTAAGCTTAGGACATCTTACTTCCATAAATCCACGGTCACCCCAGAAGAGCTGAAGACTTCATTCCTCCCTCCCTGTACTTTAACTGGACATCAGCACAGAAGCTCAAGTAACATCGATTGCAGAGAAGGTCAAGGAAAACAGATTATTGTTGTTCGGGCACACATGCAGGAAAGCAGAAGACAAGCTGGTGAAGAAGATTTGGGAGGAAGAAGGCAAGAGGAAAAGAGGAAGTCCAGCAATGAGATGGGTGGACTGTGTGAGAGAAGACCTACAACAGTCAGGCATGACTGTTGAAGAAGGTAGAAGAGTGGCACTGAATTGAGATAGATAGCGACAGCTGATTTAACACCCCAACTCCATGAAGAAAATGGGAAAAGCGAGGTCGATGATGATGGTGATGAAGAACAGTTTTCAACCATTTCAAATAACACAGCACTTCAAAAATTGTTTTCTACTATAACTGCTCAATGTGAAGAAGCACCTTGCATCAAGATATACATAACCTGTACACATATTATTCATATTATTACACAAGTGTGGTACACAAAGAGACAGTACTCTGTTCAATCTAGTATTGCTGGCCGGAATGCATTCACATATTGCTGTCAAAAGGTGTTCACCTGGTATTACTTTCTCCTCCATTTTATGAATGCACTAGGCTAGTTTATTAGGTGTACATACAAAGTTTCCTTTAGCTGTCTGTACATTTACAGATGACTTGCAGAAGTGGGTTGCGGGTCTCAAACTGACTACTGCACCTGTCTCAAGTGCCACACATGTACCTAAGCATGTAATATGCGCATGACTAAAATGTAAGTTGTTAGACTTGGATACCTATCCAGTGTTATTAATGTATTCCCAGTAATGTGCTCCCAGCAGTTCTGTAGGAATAGCGCTTTTAATAGAAAAAATAAATAAATACATGTATTACTGATATTGGTAGCCATGGTTATTATTAGTATTACTGTTATTGTATATCTGTTACTGTTGTTAATGCCATCCAGTATTGCATGCATAGTGCCTTTGTTACTGTGTTGTGATTGCATTTACTAATTCTGCCTTTATATATGGTTGTCTATTAATCTTGCTATTTCCTGATATATACTGTAAAAAAAAATACTGAAAAATATAGGGCATTTAAAAGATACATCATGTCTTCAGCAAAAGACATGCCATTAAAGTATGTTTTCCTTGCAAAGAGGTCTCTGGAATGTCCAGAAACAAATATGCAGCATGAGCTTGAAACACAGGGCTCCATCTGCTAAACTCTGCCTTATACCTAAACTGAGTACTCTGGCTTTTGCACGGTCAAAGAGGTGGCATAAACACATAACATCATTGAACTGATGAATGAAACTATGTAACATCCTGCTTCTCAGACACTAAGGTATCAAGAGGTCAGAAAGGGGTAACAGACTCACAGGATGTAAAGAAAGTCATCTCTGCGATTCTCTCTTTTTTCAAGATGTACTGTTAATCAAAGAGATAATATACTGTGGTAAAATAAGCAGCTAAGGCAAAGGCTAAACTTCATCAACTGCAGAGACAAAACAAAGGAAATCCAAAGCCCTCTTTGTCCTGGAAAGATGGGTCTATATTAACTTACTCAAAGGTACAAAATGTCGAGTAACATTTCATCAACACATAAGTGTTGAACGTTCAGTGAACGGCCACATCATCGATTTCTTTCCAAGGGAAAGAAATCAGTTGGCCATTGTTTGAAATCTGCCCTTTTCCGCACTGTAGTGCGATCGTGGAGGTAGTATATTTAGTTAGGGGGTGGGAAGGGGAACACCCCCCTCACTTCACAGCTTTTGTTAAACTGTTTAGTGAGTAGTTGGCCTACCAATTTCTTTCCCTTGGAAAGAAATTAATGATGTGGCCATTCGCTCAAGAGGATGTTCGACACTTATGTGTCGATGAAAAGTTACTCGACATTTTGTACCTTTGACTAAGTAATATAGACCTGGAAAGACATAGGTTCATAGGTTAATAGATTAGTACTAGACTAACTGCCCTTGTGGGCCATTTTAAGCCTAGACAATTACCCCATGTGAGAATCAAACCCTGCACCTTGTGTTTGTAAGGTAAACACCTTAACCATTATACCAACATCCCACCATACTGCAGCAAAACTGAACTCATTCAGTAATTTTTTCTGACTTTCAGTTATTTGGTCATAGTCATTTTGAGCCAGCCAGGCAACGTCAAACTTGGAGTCAGCCCAAGACTTCAGACTTTCAGATATTTTATCTTCATGTTCCAGCCTTACTTGCTTGCTGTTTGCTGACAGGGCCCTGCTGAAGGATAAATATAGCATTTCACAATCTGCAGAAGGAACTAAATACTGTGATATTGTATCTTACCAACTCTGAGACTGACAAATCCAAAAAAGACAGCTCCATTGTCAGTGAGGGAAAGTGGTGTGTACCAAACAGGAGCATTTAACCAGGATTTCCTGCAACTGAACTGGACTTTAACCTATTAAAGGAGAGAGCATCCAGGGGCCAGAAAGTATCACCTGTTTTGTGGATATCCCCAAACACAGTGTGGACAGAGAATACAGAACTATTCCATAGTGCCCACCGAGAACTAAAAGACTTTAATCCTGGACCCTTTTAATAGGAATGCCACCTTTCATTGTAGCTAAAACTGGAGTAAGGCCACACCCCTCACATCACCCGCAACCCTGCCCATTCCCACCCACTTTCCACACATTTTGTGATGTCACCATGACGTCAGCTGGTGGGAATGCCCCATTTTTCCATTCCTGATTCCTGCTTTTAGCCAATTTATTATGCTTTTCTGTAAAAAGGTATAGTAAATCAGCTGATTTAACAAACTCCAATAGTCCGTTTTCTATTTTGAAACAGAATACCGGAGTTTGTACAGTGTTTTCCGGACTACCCGAGAATTAGTCTGATTTCTGGATAGCACAGAAAAAAAAAACGGATAGGTGGCAACCTGACCCTTTAAAACTGTTCTGACCACTTGGAATGTTGCTTGCCTTATCAAATTGCCAGGAACGACCATAAGTAATCTGACAGTTTGCTGACTTTCATGCTCTACAGCAAGTTAAGTTTTATTATAGGTTCATAGGTTCATACTAGGCTATCTGCCCGAGGGCATTTACAAGCCTAGACCATCGTTTTGTGGCTTACGCCACCCCTTTAGTATGGGGAACTATACCCATTATTTTGCTGTGCCTCTGTCGAGCAGTGACACTGAGGTTATCCCTGGGGTATATCTGTGATCTCCCATCCATTGGTCAAGATTTCTCTTGAACAAGGCCAGCGAGGTGCTCTGCCTCACATGTACCGGGATTTTGTTCCACAGCATAGGGAGTCTTTGGGTGATGAATCTATCCCTCCAGCACATCCTATTAATAGCCGTGTCAAGGTTTAAGTCTCCGCCCTTGTGGCTCTGATGGATCTAGATTTTTGAGGTGAAGCATATTCATCAAATCTGGGTTTGACATGGCCTTGTATGTTAGGCAAAGGTCACCTCTGAGCAAGCGGTGGCGACTGAATAGAGCTGGAGTTCTTTCAGTCGGGCAGCATAGGACAGATTTTTGAGACCCTTTATCCTTTTGGTGAGGAACTTTTGTGGCCTCTCCAGCTGCTGCAAGTGTCGGGTCAGATACATTCCGAATGGGGCATTGTACTCAATCATTGGTCTGATGAGTGATGAGTAAAGGGAGACTATGACCTCCCTTGATCTAGATGAGAATCCCTTCATGATAATGTGGGCAATGTAGAAGGTCTTCCTAACTACTTTAGCTACATGGGTGTCGAATGACAGACTACTATCAACCTGGGTCCCCAGGTCCCTGATAACTTCTTCTGTGCTCAGTGGATTGCCACCTATTTGGTAGCTAGGGGTAACCTTGTTTTTCCCGAAGGGTATGACTATGCATTTTTTGGCATTTAACTTTAGGCCGTGGCTCTGGCACCAGTTATCCGCTTCTGTGAGACCCTTCTGAAGGATATCTGTATCAGATGTGTTTTCTACTATGGCCCAGTTTGCAGTCATCTGCAAACTTTGTCAGCCATAACCCTCCTGTGTTTGCTTGTACTTCGGAAAAGTAGATGCCAAACAAGAGTGGGCCCAGGACTGAGCCCTGTGGGACACCACTTGTGACAGGCTTTGAGTCTGACATGGCGCCAGCAACTCTGACCCTGTGGGTTCTGTCACTCAGCCAGTTTGCAACCCATCTTGGGATGTATGGGTTGACATTTAAGCTGATGAGTTTTTCAATGATACCCGAGTGGGGTATTGTATCGAAGGCCTTAGCCAGATCGAGGTAGGCTGTATGGACTGCCTTTCCCTCATCAATGGCTTTGGTGACTGTTTTGAAAAAGTCAACCAAGTTTAAAAGGCATGATCTGCCTTTGACAAAGCCAAACTGGGTTGGATCCAAAGTCTGCAAATTCCCTATGTCTTTATTTATGAGGTCCATTATGATCCTCTCCATGGCTTTGCAGATAAGGCTTGTCAAGCTAATGGGCGGTAATTTCCAGGGTCGGTGGAGGCACCGCCTTTGTGAAGTGGTACCACAGTTGCAGTGCGCCACTCCCTGGCACGTATCCAGAGGTAAGACTTTGATTAAACAGCTGTCCTAGCTGTGGGTTTAATTCCTCATTGAGTTCATGGAGCACACAGCCGGGGACACCATCAGGTCCCATGGATGCTGTGTTTTTGCTTTGGAGAGAGCAGTTCTCACTTGGGCTGGAGATGTTTGGGGGCTGCAATCGTTTGGTATAGATATCTCTCCTTTGGGGAGGGGAGAAGTTTGCACTGAACCTGTCAGCCAGTATGTTGGCAATGTCTGTAGGATCAGTAATCTTCACATCATTTTGAACTAGCTCTGAGCATATCTGGGAGTTTCCTCCCAGGTTTCTAACATAGCTAAAGAAGGCCTTATGATTGTCTTTTGAGTCTTTAGCTATTTTTCTCTCGAAATTTGCTTTGGATGATTTTATGAGAGCTCTTAGTTTTTTACTTATAGTGATCAAGGGTGTCTTACCTTTTAAGGATTTTGCTCTAGCTTGTAGTAGCTTCCTCCTTTTGTTGTAGAGTTTGTTTATGGCTGGGGTCCACCAGACTGGACGCTTGCCTTTGGTACAAAGAGTCTTTGTTTTGCTTGGGATTGCCTTATCCATGCAGTCCTGCAGGTGCTGGTAGAAGGCATTTGTAAGTGATTCAGCGGCTTGAGTACTGTTTTCTGCCAGCTCGGGGCCTTAAAGGAGACCACACTAGTCTTTAGAAGTGTGAAGTCGGCTTTTGAGAAGTTCTTTACTGTGGTCTTTTTATTTCAGGTGGGGTGGGATGAGGACCTCCAGCGAGATTAGTTTGTGGTCTGATCTCACCAGTGAGGGTACACCTCGGTGTTGAACATTGTGCTCCCATGTTCGTGATGATGAGATCAAGTATGTTATCTCCTCTTGTGGGGATGGTGACTAGTTGTTCCATGGCATTTGAGTTTATGAATTCCAGGAACTTTTGGGCTAGGGTGTTTGGGCTTGAGTAGTGTTCCCAGTCTATATTAGGGTAATTGAAGTCACCTAGTATGATGGTGTTTGGTGATACATTTATCCCCTCTAGTGTTTTCAGGAAGGCCATGTGAGGTTCCTGAGTTTGTGAGGGTGGCCTGTAACATGCTACAATTTGCAGAGCAGTCTTGCCTATGGTTAATTGCACCTGGATGGTCTCCGATGCATCGTGCGTTGCCACCAGTCTTGAGGTGTGGGTGTCCTTGATGAATATGGATACCCTCCTTTCTTGGTATTGTCCGGATTTTGGGGCCGGAACGCATGATATGAGGTAAAACCTGATAGCGCTGGGGTGCTCTCAGGAGCCTTGAACCAGGTTTCTGTCACAGCACAGACATCGATGTTCTCCATACTGAGAAGGGCCTCGAAAAGTGCGTGCATTTTGAGATTTAGACTTCTGGCATTGAGCAGCATTACCCTTAGTTTTTCCTTTTTTGTGTTCTAGGGTGGTAGGTTTAGAATTTGAGCCTTGCCTAAAAAGGCACTATGGGGGTGGCAAGAGCCTTTGCCAATATCCGAATCCCAGGGGTGACATGTGCAAGCCGTCCCTTGCGAAGCAGCGTGGCTTGTCCAGCATGTCATCCCAGGCAGACAGACACTGGATCCCCTTTGAATGACACCAGTGTTTAAGCCAATTGTTAAAGCTGATCATCTTATCTCTGTATTGTGGCATCATTCTTGGTGAAGGTAGGATACTGCTCAAGGTCAGGGTCATACCTGCCTGGGCTACATAATCAGAGAGCTCCTCAATGTTTCTTTTCATGTAGTCCAAGGAGGTACGTCTCAGGTCGTTTACACCAGCGTGGACAATGACTGAGTCATATTTGTACCTGCTGTTGAGAGACCTGAGTGCTTGCGTTATGTGGCGGATTCTAGCGCCCGACAGGCAGCTTACTGTGACCTTCTCCTTACTCAGTCTGGTGAGCGGGACGTCAGTGTGTCTGACTATGGAGTCACCAATGACTAGTGTGTCTGGCATTGTGTTTGGCCTTAAGGGCTGTGACTGTTTGACACTCTGACTGTGAGGTCTATGTGTTGCAGGTGTTGTGTTCTGAGGTGGTGGTTGTTTGGGTGTCTGCTTTGGTGGCCTCTGCTGTTTTGGTAGATTTTTGATCAGAGCCTCCGAGTATGTCTTTGTGTGTTTATGTGTATGATTTGAGGTTGTAATGGTACTATGTGAGACTGGGTCTATAGTGTGTGTGGTAACCTTCTCCTCCTGACTGGTCTTGCCAGTGCTATGTTGAGAGAGCTCAGCCTCCAGTTTGGCCGTATAGTTGCATCTCTCGCATGTATTTGTGTTTTGTGGGAGGAGGAGAGGGTTGTCTGTGTACATGAGGCAATTGTAACATTGCCTCAATATTCCCAGGTTAACCAGCTGAGCAGGAGAGGACACTAGCAACTGATCCCTCGACATGCTAGAAGGAATAGACAAAAAACTTTAAAAAGATTCCGGGGACGTGGGTGACCGAGAAATGGGGTTGCCTTTTGGGGTACTATCTATGACAAGATTGCCGTATCAAGGTAATAAGTACTGTAGGAGCAAGTGCTACGTTTAACAGATAGAGAATAGTCTACTTGGAGTCAAGTAGAGATGATCTTTTTAATTATAGGATAAGCTGATTAGATCAGTAGTATAGTTCGAGGAAGGTAGTTTTAAGGAAAATTTGAAGAGTGGACTTTAGGTAGCCGAATAGTTTAAACCTGCTTAACTGGCGCTGCCCTAGTGTGCAACGGTAGCAACTCCGCTAAATCGGCTAAATCGCTAATGCGCTAAAGCGTGCTTTATAGCAGGGGCTGGAAAAGACAGGAAATGCCCCAAAATGGCCAATAAACTACAAGTTACTGCCTTAAACCACTCCTCTGAGGACAAATGAAGGAGTTATGGAAATGACCCCTAGTGGCCAATAAAACTACAGTTTCAAGTCAGTAACCACCTCTCCGGGGCAGGGAAGCTGCTCAATGTTAGTCACTGCCACTGATGAACACAGAGACCCTCCTTCAGCCCAAGCAAAAATGGCCTCACAGAAACTTTCAAACAGTTCAGGAACAGCAAGCCTGTAACTGAACTTTTTAACTCTCAGAAAAGTGGGAAAAAGCAAGATTTTTTTTTGTTTTTGTTTTTACAGAGATAGCAGAGGTTCACAAGTAATATCAAGTTATAACAGTGCAGTAAATGACCCCACACAAGAGTGCTAGGTCAAGGACAGAAAATATGCAAGTTTTAAGAAAAACGATTTAAAATTAAGTGCAAACAGGAAATTCAGCAAACAGCTTTTGGTTGTGCTCTAAATACAGCTACTAATACAGAAATCAAGTTTAACAAGCCAGAAAATGCTCAAGCTAGGCAGCTATGCAGAAAAACTTAGCAAATAAACAGAGAAAAATACTTAAAATCTCAAAAGTGGCTCCCTTCTTCTCTCAGCGTTTTTTCCTCTTGGAGGGTGCTTCACCAACAGCCAACAAGCCTGAAAAGACGCTCAAACCACGAGGCAACTAGGTTTTAAGAGAGGAAGATGAAGGAGTTATGGAAATGACTCCTAGTGGCCAATAAAACTACAGTTTCAAGTCAGTAACCACCTCTCCGGGGGGCAGGGAAGCTGCGCAATGTTAGTCACTGCCACTGATGAACACAGAGACCCTCCTTCAGCCCAAGCAAAAATGGCCTCACAGAAACTTTCAAAGAGTTCAGGAACAGCAAGCCTGTAACTGAACTTTTTTAACTCTCAGAAAAGTGGGAAAAAAGCAAGATTTTTTTTTTGTTTTGGTTTTTTACAGAGATAGCAGAGGTTCACAAGTAATATCAAGTTATAACAGTGCAGTAAATGACCCCACAAAAGAGTGCTAGGTCAAGGACAGAAAATATGCAAGTTTTAAGAAAAAAACGATTTAAAATTAAGTGCAAACAGGAAATTCAGCAAACAGCTTTTGGTTGTGCTCTAACTCGGAATTAATAATTTATTTATGTGTTAATAAATTCTATTTTCTAACAAAATTCAGCATTGTTGTAGAACAGTACTCCCTCAGTCGGTCAATGCCGCAGTGGGCATGGCTTGTGTGATTGACATACCAAATGGCTATTATGTCGTATGCAAATGATGCATGCATGACTGACTGCCATGCAGATTGGACAGTGACATCATGCATACATCGGTTGTTGATTGACATGTACAGAAATCACTCATGTATCTGTGATTTGTGAATGTTCCTGAGACTGAATTAAATGCTGCAGCTGGTTAATGTAAGTAGTACGACATTTTCCTTTGTCGTATGGCAATGAATCTTTGTAAGACAAGGTGGTTTTATAAGTGAGTTTCAAAGTGGAAAATGTTACAGTTTGAAATCTGTTCAATTTGCAGAAGCATGTCTATCTTAAGAATGAAATGTTACCCTTGCTATTCCATGGAAATTACCACACTTCGAGAACAAAACTTTCCAAGATCATACTGGATACCAGATCAGGACAACAAGATGCACAGAAGACGGCTACAGAGTAATCCCAACATTTCCGCAAACAGAGAGTGTAACTAGCACTGCTGCTAATGGAAATGGTAAGTGTTTTGGTGACTTGTTGAAATCAGAATTTGGTGATGTTTAGCCAGCACCTTCAAAGTTTAACAAACACATTGTAGGGCAATGTTCAGAAGATGTCACTATAACTTATAATTACCTAGAACAAAATAAATACCACACACCAATGCTTCAAAATGCAAGCTGATGCACAACCATTTTTTCTGTTAACTAACTGAAGTTAAACACCATGTAAATGTTTTTCTCTCTTTTTAAATTATTTGCAGTTTTATTTTCGCTCTTTCCCCTGCTTTTAGTAAAGAAGTTTTATCTGTTCTGCCAAAACATAGTTTCTCCTGCTTTTGCCTATCCTGTAAGTGTAGTAACTGGTACGGAAGTACGACCCAAGAAATCTGAGAATGACTGCATTGTATGATGCATAAATGAATGATTGCATAAAGTACAACTCTGTGGCTTGCAGAGCATCATGACGAGTTTTTTGACATCAGTTTACTACTTAACTAAATAACATACATTTTACTTTGTTATTTGTTATTTCCCCCTGGAGCGAACATGCCGAATACCCAATGAATTCTCATCAGGCCTTTGAAGTCATCACCGTGAATATTCATTCAAGATTCACACATGTCACTGGATGTTGAGTGGTGGGCGGGGTTTGGGTGGGACATATTACTGCACATCCAAGTGGGTACTGTTCTACAACAATGCCCAAAATTCAACTAGGTGCATGTTAGCTGTTTTAAATTTGGCTTGACTATAACCTAGAACAACAGGATTTCTAAAGGTGGCAAATAAATGTTCAGACAGCTTTTTCTCACCCACAACAAATGCATTTATTTTAATTTAAAGTATTATACTCCAGCCTAATTGTTCTAACAGTATAAATGGGGGCTCATCTTGGATAAGCTAATTAAAACAGAGAAAGAATTTAAAATAACAACAGCAAACTATGCATGTACCTTACAAATGTATAAAAATAGAACAGATTCCTAATTTGGAAATAACTGTTTCCAAATACTGTATTAGTTCAACTGTCTTGTTTTAAAATTTGTTTTACTGCTGCAGTCAAGTTTTAGATAACATGGCTATCCTTTCAGCAACTGAGGAGATTGGTTAGGAAAATCCAAACTAGAAGGCTGCATGCATGGCCACTAACAACCTTAGGTAAAGTCTGGCTAAAGCTAAAGTTTGTAAAAATGGAAGTGAGTCACCAAGTGTATAAAACCTGTAAACTAGAAAATGATTTCTTAGTTGGTAATGATCTGCTAAGACTACTTAGGACTAGAATTGACTATTTTAGGGGGTCTTGTGGCCACAGGTAAATAAGCCTATTCCCTTTGGAAAGAGTTTAAAGGTTTCTAAGCAAGCAGAATCATGCTATTTAGAAAAGGACGAGGCAATCATTAAAGTGAGTTTTGTGAGGTCTGATGTACGAGATGTGTCTGTACTTGGAAACTCTGAAGATCTGTCTCCATGGAGACAGAGGGCACATGTGGTATGTGTGTCAAGACAAGATGTAGGAAAAGCTGAGATAAATGCCAGAGGTTTGACATTCTTTAATAAATCCTGCTATCTCAGAAAGCTATCCAAACACTGACAGCAATGCCACATGCTAAACATACTGCATCCATGTGGAAACTGCAAAGGAAAGTTCACTAGGTCATGAGTCATTTCTTTGTAGAATGTAGTCAGCAGGAAATAAAATGTTTGTGTCAGTTAAGACAGAACACTTAACACTGTTGAAAAATGTGCTATGTCTAAACTAGAAAAATGAAGCAGTGTTACAGAATGCTAAAGAAGCAGAGGCCTGCTATGAAATTTGTTAAAAAATCAGAACTACTTAGAGACATTCCAAATCATTTACAGCACCTGAAAAGCATAGGAATTTGTGTTTGAACTTTTAGACAGGGCAAAAGGCATTTCAGCACCAAGGCCTAAATTCATCTCTGTATATTGGGCTAGATTAGTTGTCTTGGTGCACCTAGGAGTGTGTTGGAATCTGGTCAGTGATATAGCGTGGTCATGTACAAGGAGGGATCCAGTAACCATAAGTATGACTACACAGGCTCTTGAGGTCAGGACAGACCATACACCATGCATGCCAACTTCTGGCTGAAACTGCTATAGTAATTCTAACCAATGTCAAAGAATGCTCCTTGACAGTTAATATTATGAAAGGTCAAGAACTGCCTGACCAAACTGCACTTTTTGTTATTTGCAGACATTTGAAAGACACAAGGTTAAAATTTCACCATACACCTTCCTTAAGACCCCAGCTGCAAAGTGATGCACGTTTTGATACACAACTTAGCAGCAACTTCTACTGCTGTATAAGCTCACTTTCAGTTTGGTGCAATAATAGGAGAGTCTTGCTATGATTCAGAGTTAGATGTTCCTGTCATTGGTGAGTTAGCAAAAAGTACTATGCAGAACAATGAAGTGAGGAAAGAAGTGAGGTCACTGCCAAATGGTTTAATCCTATTGCTGAAAATCTGTCCCATTGATAAAAACGGATGCATGTTCTTCTAAAGTTAATGGTGATTACCATGTGCTGTCTCATGCAATGAGGGAGAGACGCAACAGATTAGGGAAGTGTGCACGGTTAATGAGACAGACAGAACAGCTTAGGAAAGTGTGCGTAATTAGTGAGAGAGAGAACAGCTTGGCAAAGTTTGCACAGTTAATGAGAAAGAACAGCCTGGCAAAATGTGCGCAGTTAGCAAGAGAGACAGAACAGCTTAGGGACATCTGCACAGTTAGTGAGAGACATCAGCTTAGGGAAGTGTGCACAGTTAGTGATAAAGGGAGAGAACAGCTTGGGGAAGTGTGCGCAGTTAGTGACAGTGACAGAACAGCTTGGGGAAGTGTGTGCAGTTAGTGAGAGAGACAGAACAGCTTGGGGAAGTGTGTGCAGTTAGTGAGAGAGACAGAACAGCTTGGGGAAGTGTGTGCAGTTAGTTTGAGAGAGAACAGCTTAGGGAAATGTGTGCAGTTAGTGAGAGAGGGAACAGCTTGGAGAAGTGTGCACATTTAGTGAGAGAGAGAGAACAGCTTGGTGAAGTGTGTGCGGTTATTGACAGAGATAGAACAGCTTGGGGAAGTGTGCGCAGTTAGCGAGAAAGAGAAAACAGCTTGGCAAAGTGTGCACAGTTAGTTCATAGGTTCATAGGTTCATACTAGGCTATCTGCCCAAGGGCATTTATAAGCCTAGCCCATAGTTATGTGGCTTTCGCCACCCCTTTAGTTTGAATAAAAACTATGCCTATCATTTTGCTGTGCCTCTGTCAAGCAGTGACACTGAAGTAATCCCTGGGGTATATCTGCAATCTCCCATCCATTGGTCAAGATTCCTCTTGAACAAGGCCAGAGAGGTGCTCTGCCTCACATGTACCGGGATTTTGTTCCACAGCATAGGGAGTCTCTGGGTGATGAATCTGTCCCTCCAGCACGTTCTATTTATAACCGTGTCAAGGTTTAAGTCTCCCGCCTTGTGGTTCTGAGGGATCTAGATTTTTGAGGTGAAGCATATTCATCAAATCTGGGTTTGACATGGCCTTATATGTCAGGCACAGGTCACCTCTGAGCAAGCGGTATGAGACTGAATAGAGCTGGAGTTCTTTCAGTCGGGCAGCATAAGACATATTTTTGAGACCCTTTATCCTTTTGGTGAGGAACTTTTGGGGCCTTTCAAGCTGCAGCAGGTGTCTGGTCAGATACATTCGAACGGGCATTGTACTCAATCATAGGTCTAATGAGTGATGAGTATAGGGGACGATGACCTCCCTTGATCTAGATGTGAATCCCTTCATGATCAGGTGGGCGATATAGAAGGTTTTCCTAACTACTTTAGCAACATGAGTGTCAAACGAAGGCTACTGTCAACCTGGGTCCCCAGATCCCTGATGACTTTTCTGTGCTCAGTGGATTGCCACCTATATGGTAGCTAGGGTAACCTTGTTTTTCCCGAAGGGTATGACTATGCATTTTTGGCATTTAACTTCAGGCCATGGCTCTGGCACCAGTTATCCGTTTCTGTGAGGCCCTTCTGGAGGATATCTGTGTCAGATGTGTTTTCGACTATGGCCAGTTTGCAGTCATCTGCAAACTTTGTCAGCCATAACCCTCCTGTGTTTGCTTGTACTTCAGAAAAGTAGATGCCGAACAAGAGTGGACCCAGGACTGAGCCCTGTGGGACACCACTTGTGACAGGCTTTGAGTCTGACATGGCTCCAGCAACTCTGACCCTGTGGGTTCTGTCACTTAGCCAGTTTGCAACCCATCTTGTGATGTATGGGTTTACATTCAAGCTGATGAGTTTTTCGATGATACCCGAGTGGGGTATTGTGTCAAGGCCTTTGCCAGGTCGAGGTAGGCTGTATGGACTGCCTTTCCTCATCAATGGCCTTGGTGACAGTCTCGAAAAAGTCAACCAAGTTTAAGAGGCAGGATCTGCCTTTGACAAAGCCAAACTGGGTTGTATCCAAAGTCTGCAAGTTCCCTATGTCTTTATTTATGAGTTCCATTATGATCCTCTCCATGGCTTTGCAGATAAGGCTTGTCAAGCTAATGGGGCGGTAATTTCCAGGGTCTGTGGAGGCACCGCCCTTATGAAGTGGGACCACAGTCGCCGTGCGCCACTCCTTGGGTACGTATCCTGAGGTGAGGCTAAGATTAAACAGCTGTCCTAACTGTGGGTTTAATTCCTCATTGAGTTCGTGAAGCACACAGCCGGGGACACCATCCGGTCCCATGGATGCTGTGTTTTTTGCCTTAGTGAGGGCAGTTCTCACCTGGGCGTTGGAGATGTTTGGGGGGCTACAATCCTCTGGAATAGATATCTCTCCTTTTTGGGAGAAGTTTGCACTGAACCTGTCAGCCAGTATGTTGGCAATGTGTGTAGGTTCAGTAATTTTCACATCATTTTGAACTAATTCTGAGCATATCTGGGAGTTTCCTCCTAGGTTTCTAACATAGCTAAAGAAGGCCTTATGATTCTCTTTAGAGTCCTTGGTGATTTTTCTCTCAAAATTTGCCTTGGATGATTTTATGAGAGCTCTTAGTTTTTACTTATAATGATCAAAGGTGTCTTACCTTTCAAGGATTTTGCTCTATCTTGTAGTAGCTTCCTCCTTTTGTTGTAGAGCTTGTTTATGGCTGGGGTCCACCAGACTGGACGCTTGCCTTTGGTACAGAGAGTCTTAATTTTGTTTGGGATTGCCTGATCCATGCAGTCCTGTAGGTGCTGGTAGAAGGCATTTGTAAGTGATTCAGCGGTTTGAGTAATGTTTACCACTGGCTCAGGGGCCTTAAAGGAGACCACACTAGTTTTTAGAAGTGTGAAATCGGCTTTTGAGAAGTTTTCACTGTGGTCTTTTTGTTTCAGGTGGGGCGGGATGAGGACCTCCAGCGAGATTAGTTTATGATCTGATCTCACCAGTGAGGGGTATACTTCCGGTGTTGAACATTTTGATCCCATGTTCGTGATGATGAGATCAAGTATGCTTTCTCCTCTTGTGGGGATGGTGACTAGTTGTTCCATGGCATTTGAGTTTATGAACTCCAGGAATCTTTGGGTTAGAGTGTTCGGGCTTGAGTAGTGTTCCCAGTCTATATTAGGGTAGTTGAAGTCACCTAGTATGATGGTGTTTGGAGATACATTTATCCCCTCCAATGTTTTCAGGAAGGCCATGTGAGGTTCCTGAGTTTGAGAGGGTGGCCTGTAACATGCTACAAATTGCAGAGCAGTCTTGCCTATGGTTAATTGCACCTGGATGGTCTCCGATGCATCGTGCGTTGCCACCAACCTTGAGGTGTGGGTGTCCTTTATGAATATGGACACCCCCCCCTCCTTTCTTGGTGTTGTCCGGATTTTGGGGCCGGAACGCGTGATATGAGGTGAAACCTGTTAGTGCTGGGGTGCTCTCAGGAGCCTTGAACCAGGTTTCTGTCACAGCACAGACATCGATGTTCTCCATATTGAGAAGGGCCTCGAGTGCGTGCATCTTGAGAATGAGACTTCTGGCATTGAGCAGCATTACCCTTAGTTTTTTTCCTTTTTGGTGTTCTAGGGTGGTAGGTTTAGAATTTGAGCCTTGCCTAAAAAAGGCACTATGGAGGTGGCAAGAGCCTTTGCCAATATCCGGAAGCCCAGGGGTGACAGGTGCAAGCTGTCCCTTGCAAAGCAGCGTGGCTTGTCCAGCATGTCATCCCAGGCAGACAGACATTGGATCCCCTTTGAATGACACCAGAATTTAAGCCAATTATTAAAGCTGATCATCTTATCACTGTATTGTGGCATCATTCTAGGTGAAGTTAGGATACTGCTCAAGGTCAGGGTCATACCTGCCTGGGCTACATAATGAGAGAGCTCCTCGATGTCCCTTTTCATGTAGTCCAAGGAGGTACGTCTCAGGTCGTTGACACCAGCATGGACAATGACTGAGTCGTACTTGTACCTGCTTTTGAGAGACCTGAGTGCTTGCGTTATGTGGCGGATTCTAGCGCCCGACAGGCAGCTTACTGTGACCTTCTCTTTACTCAGTCTGGTGAGCGGGACGTCAGTGTGTCTGATTATGGAATCACCAATGACAAGTGCGTCTGGCATTTTGTTTGGCCTTAAGGGCTGTGATTGTTTGACACTCTGACTGTGTGGTCTATGTGTTGCATGTGTAGGGTCGTGAGGTGGTAGTTGTTTGGGTGTCTGCTTTGGTGGCCTCTGCTGTTTTGGTAAATTTTTGATCAGAGCCTCCGAGTATGTCTTTGTGTGAGTATGTGTATGATTTGAAGTTGTGATGGTACCATGTGTGACTGGGTATGTATTGTGTGTGGTTACCTTCTCCTCCTGTTTGGTCTTGCCAGTCCTATGTTGAGAGAGCTCAGCCTCCAGTTTGGCCGTATAGTTGCATCTCTCGCATGTATTTGTGTTTTGTGGGAGAAGGAGAGGATTGTCTGTGTACATGAGGCAATTGTAACATTGCCTCAATATTCCCAGGTTCACCAGTTGAGCTGGAGAGGACACTAGCAACTGATCCCTCGACATACTAGAAGTAGTAGATAAAGAGACTTTCAAAGGACTCCGGGGGAAGTGGGTTTTAGGCTGGTGGGGTACTATCTATAATAAGAGTGCTTTATCAAGGTGCAAGTACTGTAGGAGTAAGTGCTAGGCTTTACAGATAATGAATAGTCTACTTGGGAATCAAGTAGAGATGAACTTTTCAGTTATAGGATATGCTGGTTAGATCAGCAGTACAGCTCGAGGAAGGTAGTTCTAAGGGAAAATTGGAAGAGTGGAATTTAGATGGCCCAAATAGTTTAACCTTGTTTAACCGCCGCTGCTCTTGCGTGCAACAGTGGTAACTCCGCGCTAAATCGCGTTTAGTGTGTTTTATAGCAGGGGGCTGAAGGGAGCTAGGAATTGGCCCAAAACGACCAATGGACTACTAGTTTCTGGCTGAAACTTCACCAAATCAGACAAAAAGGCCGCTCAGTGCTTCCCACTCCCACTGGTAAGCAAAGAAACTTCCCTCCTTCCTAATAAGGCAATGGATCAGTAACAGGAACTAAAAACAAAGCCCAGGGATCAGCAACTCTGAAACTGGACTACTCTAGTTCAGTAAGGCGGGAAAACAAGAGATATTTTTTTGTTTTATTACAGAGACAAGGAAAAAACAGACAGTAAATGCTATAAATGCTGTAAATCGGCTAGCGCACTTTAGTGTGTAGCCTACAGAAACAATTTGCAACAATTAGTAACTTAAAGTGCAATAAACAGTGTAAAATGCAGAAAGCACTTAAAGTAGCAGTAAAACAGGCGAAATGCAGTCGCTAGCTTAATAACTGTGGGAAAGCCACAAAAAATACTTATATCTGGTAGAAAGTCACTCTTTTAGCTCTCTGCTGCTTGGATTACTCTGCAGGCCACCACGAGGATCTGTGCTGAGTTGGTACAAGCTGGAAAACACGTGTTTAGCGTGTTTTATAGCAGGGGGCTGAAAGGAGCTAGGAATTGGCCCAAAATGACCAATGGACTACTAGTTTCTGTCTGAAACTTCACCAAATCGGACAGAAAGGCTGCTCAGTGCTTCCCACTCCCACTGGTAAGCAAAGAAACTTCCCTCCTCCCTAATAAGGCAATGGATCAGTAACAGGAACTAAAAACAAAGCCCAGGGATCAGCAACTCTGAAACTGGACTACTCTAGTTCAGTAAGGCGGGAAAACAAGAGATTTTTTTTTTATTTTTTTGTTTTTTTACAGAGACAAGGAAAAATACAGACAGTAAATGCTATAAATGCTGTAAATCGGCTAGCACACTTTAATGTGTAGCCTACAGAAACAATTTGCAACAATTAGTAACTTAAAGTGCAATAAACAGTGTAAAATGCAGAAATCACTTAAAGTAGCAGTAAAACAGGCGAAATGCAGTCGCTAGCTAAATAACAGTGGGAAGGCCACAAAAAATACTTATATCTGGTAGAAAGTCACTCTTTTAGCTCTCTGCTGCCTGGATCACTCTGCAGGCCACCACGAGGATCTGTGCTGAGTTGGTACAAGCTGGAAAACGCGTGTTTTATAGCAGGGGGCTGAAAGGAGCTAGGAATTGGCCCAAAACGACCAATGGACTACTAGTTTCTGGCTGAAACTTCACCAAATCGGACAAAAAGGCCGCTCAGTGCTTCCCACTCCCACTGGTAAGCAAAGAAACTTCCTCCTAATAAGGCAATGGATCAGTAACAGGAACTAAAAACAAAGCCCAGGGATCAGCAACTCTGAAACTGGACTACTCTAGTTCAGTAAGGCGGGAAAACAAGAGATTTTTTTTTTTTTTTTTTTTTTACAGAGACAAGGAGAAAAACAGACAGTAAATGCTATAAATGCTTTAAATCGGCTAGCGCACTTTAGTGTGCAGCCTACAGAAACAATTTGCAACAATTAATAACTTAAAGTGCAATAAACAGTGTAAAATGCAGAAATCACTTAAAGTAGCAGTAAAACAGGTGAAATGCAGTCGCTAGCTTAATAACAGTGGGAAAGCCAGTTTGAGAGAGAGAACAGCTTGGTGAAGTGTGCACAATTAGTGAGAGCGAGAGACAGCTTGGCAAAATGTGCGCAGTTACAGAGAGAGATAATAGCTTATGAAAGTGTACACAGTGACAGAGATAAAACAGCTTAGGGAAGTTTGCATAATTAGTGAGAGAGCTAGAACAGCTTAGGGAAGTCTGCACAGTTAGTGAGAGAGCTAGAACAGCTTAGGAAAGTGCACAGTTAGTGAGAGACTTAGAACAGTTTGGGAAAGTGTGAGCATTTAGTGAGAGAGAGAACAGCTTGAGGAAGTGTGTACAGTTGACCTTGAAAATATGTCTAACATGATAGAAGACAAAGTAGTGCTTGGTAATAACAAATATGCAAAATAAGTTTGACACTTGAACTTTGACAGCACAAAGGAAATTCCAAGCCCTCTCTGCCCTCGGAAAATATATATTGCAGTGGAACTGAATGGATTCAGTCATTATTTTTTTCTGACTTTCAGTCATTTGGTCATTCAGTCATTCTGAGCCAGTCAGGTAGAGCCAGAATTGGAGTCAGCCAGAGACTTCAGACTTTCAATTTTTTTATCTTATTGTTCTAGTCATGACAGAGCCCTTCTTGGATTGACATAGTTTTCTACACTCTGGGGAAGGAACCAAAGACTGTGATATTCCATCTTGCTAACTCTGGGACTAACAAATCCAAAAAGGCAGATCCACTGTCTGTGAGGGGAAAGTGGATGAACCATTTAACCAAGATTCTCTGCAACTGAACTGGACTTTAACCTATTAAAGGAGCCAGCATCCAGGGGCCAGGACTTATGCGGATTTCCTCACACAGAGAGTGGACACAGAATGCAGCACAAATCCATGGTGCCTGCGATGATGTCTTGAGACAAATAGGGGTACCAAACTATCACTGGAGTTGATATCCTGTCTTAGTGGATGGAAAACAGGCCCCTGCTAAGACAGATGGTCTCTAACACAACCACTGTGAAACCTGCAGTGGTTAAAGAGGAGCAGTACTTGCCTGGGCAGTCCACTCCAGTTGGAGCTTTAGGAGGGACCCCATTCCAAATGCCTTTGGCCAGGGTTCACCTTGACTGGGAGGATGAAAAAGGAAGTAAGCAAGTAGGTGTGTTTGAGGATATCCCTGTAGATGTCTTGATAGGGAATGATTTTGATAATGCAGTACCTTGTGTGCATGGGCTTCCTCCAGCTGCTCAGTCAGCATGTGGGTCTGGTAGCCTGGGGAGGACCCAGACAGACCCCACACCTGAAGCCAGGGCTGGTGAGGTGGAGGAAAATACCCTATAGCAGTAAGCCTGAAGGTGAGCCACAGCTGCTAGTAGGTACTGATGTTCCTTTGGACAGAGTGACTGCAAGGAAAGAGGTGAGTGGTAGTACTCAGGCTGACAGTCAGGCACCACTGTCAGAGGATACCAGGCTTTCTGTGGAAAGGAAGCTGGGAAGGGTCATAAATGTAGAGTTGCCGAGCTCTCAGACCCTACATTATGAGGCTTGAGGGGGTCAGCTAAGGAGGCACCTGTTTCTCAAGGAAAAGGGAAGTCAGTATACTGGAACAAAGAGTTACTGTATAGACAGTGAACCCCTGAGGCAGGGATAAAGGCTGAGGTAATACAGCAGTTGGTAGTGCCTAGAGCTTACCATCTAGTATTTCTAGTCATAACCCATGACATTCCTTTTGCAAGTCATATGGGCATAAAACATACTATGAGATGTATTTATTGGCCTGGGATTGCAAAGGGTGTAACAGAGTCCTGCAGTACCCTGTTACACCCTTTGCAATCCCAAGCAAATAAAAGTTCTGCATACTATGAGATGTATTATGCAAAACTTTTATTAGCCTGGGATTGCAAATGGTGTAACAGGGTACTGCAGGACCTGTGAGAAGTGCCAAAAAGTAGGCAAGCAAGAGACAAGGTCAAAGCTCCTTTGATGCCTTTGCCTGTGATTGAGGAGCCATTTTAGAGGGTAGCTCTGGATATTTTGGGTTTCTGATTACCACAAGTACCACAAGGTAGTAGTATATCCTGGTGGTAGATTATGCTATTAGATACCCTGAGATTGTGTCTCAGTCCTCCATCGAGGCAGAGAAGGTGGCAAATGCTTTGTTAGAGATTTTCATCAGGGTAGGTTTCCAATTTATACATGCCAGAACATCTATTAGTTATTTCTGATACATGGTACCCCAAAATTTTATTGACAATGACATTACTACACACAACACGATAGTCGATTCAGGGCCTATGTTTTTGACAACATATTCACTGAATGCAAAAATGATTTCTAATGTTTTATATAAGAATTGGACCCTAATTTCAAAAGATACACATATCTGTAAAAAACTGGATGGCCCCCTGCATATAACATACTGATAAGGACTGAATCTAAAGAGTATCCTAGAATTTCAAAGTGAAATAACTATCAGATGTTCTGGCATGTATAAATGTGGTAGATACCACCAATGCCAACACATTAAAGTTGGGAATAAATTTACTATTAGAGATATAGAAAACTTATTGAGAGGGAAGTATAAGGGCGGCCACGGTGGTGCAGCGGTTAGCGTTGTCACCTCACAGCAAGAGGTTCTCCGGTTCGATCTTCAGCTGGGGTGCCTTCTGTGTGGAGTCTACATGTCCTCCCCATGGTCGCATGGGTTTCCTCCAGCTGCTCCGGTTTCCTCCCACATCCCAAAGACATGCTGTAGGTGGACTGGACACTCTAAACTGGCCCAAGGCATGAGTGCGTGTGTGTGTGTGTGTGTGTGTGTCTGTGTGTGCCTTCTATGGAAGGATGGGCACCGGGCTGGCAACAAAACACCGTAACAACTCTACTGCCAATCATGAGCGGACAGGGGTTCCGCTGTGGCGACCCCTAACCGGGAAAAGCCGAAAAAAGAAGAAGTGAGAGGGAAGTATAATTGTGAATCTAAAGGGATTGTCTACATTGCACTATGTCAGCAGTGCCAATCTTTCTACATAGGAAAAACGGAAAGATCATTGAAACAGAGAATTTATGAGCATATATATAACAAGTAAAAAAACAACCACAAATGCTTTAGCTAGGCATACCTTAGAAAATCCCACTCACAAGTTTCTATTTACTATTCTCCATCAGGGAAAACATAATGCTCGGGGGCGGGGGGGGTCCTTGGGAGCTGAAATGTCTTAACATTTTAATGTTCATGAAATCTAGGTATAATGTGTTCTAGTTTTAAAAAAGGAAAAGGCTTTTAAGCAAGGTTTATGTGTATGACAACTTCAGTGTTTGCACTATGAGTCCCTTCTTGGTTGGACTTATCTAGTTTAAAACATTTACATATTTGATTGTTTAATTAAATCAGCGATTAACTAATTAATGAATGTATAAAAACTATAGCATTCTAGGAGAGGGATGTCTGAAGAAGTCTAAGCATTATTTTAGACGAAAGCGCTAACATTAGGTCTTGAGAAGATTACAGCTACTTCGTTTTTTGTGATTACAAGTGTTTTAGTCATTTTGAATTTTCTGAGTTTGGTATGGCGAATGGAGCTGCAGCGATCTCACAATCCTTATTTTCTCAAGAAAACAACATCTTAACAGGAGGTATTACCAACGAGGCGAATGCCATAGGTAATTTGAGTGCTTTGGTGCAGCAACTCCTAAACCGAGTTGACACTTTGTCAAAGAAGATCGAAACAAAAGAAAGCAATGCTGTTAGAACAATGACTGGAACATCATCCACCAGCTTAAATGCGAGTGGGCAGGTACTGACTTATGTTGAACTTTCAAATGTAACTCTTAATTGTAGCTCAAATGGGCGTGGGGCTACTAGCCTGAATACTGTGATTAATAATACACCTTCTAATGGCAACCGACAAGAACTGTCTCAGAGAAATTCTGAATTTGTTCCCACTATAGCAGATTATCTTAGAGCACAAGTGTTTTTTGAAACCAATACTGACAATACATCAATGCCTCCAATGAAAGTGTTGATCCATCCTTAACCACCAACCTAAACGAATTTGACAAAAAGTTGCTCAAATATCGTAAACTTCAATTAGAAATTAGTTACTTACAAGAATGTGCAACTAAAGGTTTGGTACCTAAGGGTTTGCGTCAATGGAGGTATCCTGTGGGCTTAATTAACAAATCCAACTTTCACCATGAACTTATCTGTCTTTTTGACAGACAAGGGTTTGAGTTTCTCAAAACTCTGATTAAACAATACAGTTTGTAAGTTGACATTTTAAAAAGTGAATTGGAAATTTTGGAGCGTAAAATAACTTCTGATGTGGACTTTATAAGATTTGACTATGCTCGCATTTTTTCTTCCATTGACTTTGCCATAACACGGGCTTTTGAAATCAAGAAAAAGAAGATTTTGAGGGAAACTAATAAATATGTAAAAGGCATTGCTTATCACCCGCCTCCAGAGCCAATAAATCCAATAGCGAACCAAGAGATTGCTAAGGTGCAACGCCCCCTAGTAGATGATGATAATAACGAGATGGATGACAACACAACGCAAACCAACCAGCTAAGGCGTAGTGAGAGGCTTAGGAATGGCGGAGTTTCGCAAAATACAACATCGGGAAATATTAACAACTACAATCCTCAGGGTTTTCAGGGAGCTTGGAAAAAGCAACCAAACTATCAACAGAATGCCAGAGGACAAGGCCAAAGCAACGGAAGAAACAGAATTGACGCAGGAGATAGTACAAACCCCCATAACTAAACCGCACATCCTAGTAAGTATAGAGGGGGATTTTAAAGTGTATAACTTTACTGACCTACATGTGGACATTAAATTAGTCAACCTGTTGTCTAGGGGTTTATCCTTTGTGCCTGATAAGAAAGCCGATTTGGCTAAAACCATTGTGGGCTTAAAAACTTTTGTTCATAAATTAAACCTGTCGGTTCTTATGGGTAATACTCCTACACTAACAAGTGAATTAAAAGTTTCTAGCTTATTTAACCCCCCACTGCATGCCACAACAGCTCTATTTGAGAGGATTTGTGAGATGGATATTCAATCTGCTTTATGTGGGGTTAACTTGCCTAGGGAGCATGCTAACAACATGTCTTCTGAAGACCATGGTTTCTTGCGATTTTTAAAGGCATATAAAGTTAGGGTCATGAAGCTAGATAAAGGCGGTGAGCTCATCTTTATGAATGAAAGTAAATATGTACAAAAAATGCTTACCTATTTAGACAGTGATAATTATTGCCATGAAAGTTTAAATGAAGTTAACATTGCTTAAAAAAAAGTGAATTTTACTCTCAATAATTTGTTCCTAGGAGGAAGTATTAGCATGGACACTTTACAATATTTAACCATGATAGCACCAAGGACACCGGTTCTATTTGGATCGCCCAAAATACATAAACACTTGAATAATCCACCGTTTAGACCAATTGTGGATGGGAGGGGATCGATAACATATTCAAGTGCCAGATTTGTGGATAGCAAGTTGAAGCCCATTATTAACAGCGAAAAACAGATATGCCCTGATTCATGGGGGTTCTTGGATGCTATTAATAAACTGGAATATAATGAGAACTATAATTTTTTCACAGTGGATATTAAAGATCTATACACCGTAATACCACAAGACACATGATTAGATTGGGTTAGAGAGCTCCTAACACAAAGGTATAGAGAGCAGGGAAATAAATGTCATAGAAACATTTTTAGACCTTATCTTATCCAATAACATTATGCTCTTTAATGGTGAATTTTACTAACAAAAAAACAGGTGTAGCCATGGGGGCACCATGCGGGGGTAGCTTCGCTAATTGTGTCATGGCATACTGGGAGAAGGAGCTGCTATTCACAAATAATTTATTCCAACAGCACACTGTTTGGTACACTAGATACCAAGATGATGTTTTTTTATTCGGAATGGGAATGCTAGTACAACTGAACTCTTCATAGAAGATATTACAAAGATTACAGAATTTTTAGAGTTCACCTTTCAGTTTGCAACAGAGTCCATCAACTTCTTAGATGTGCAGTTGTCAAAAGACAGGCCCAATAACAGATATAGGACTGTCATATTTAGGAAGCCTACATATTCAAATGCATTTTTGCATTTTTCTAGCACCCACCCCTTCTATCAGAAAAAAGTAGTAATGAAGGGGCAGTTAGTAAGAGCTGCTAGGATGGTTTCCTCGGAGGCAGATTTTTTAGCAGAATGTAATTTATTGAAGGGTATGTTTTTAAAAAGAGGGTACCCTGAATACTTATTCGATCAAATTTGGGTAGAAGTGTCCACAAAAAGAGCTAGGGGGCATTTTAAGCCTACTTTACATAGGGGATACATGGTACCCCAAAATTTTATTGACAATGATGTTACTACACACAACACGATACCCGATTCAGGGCCTATGTTTTTGACAATGTATTCACTGAATGCAAAAATGATTTCTAACATTTTATATAAGATCTGGGCCCTAATTTCAGAAGATACCCATATCTGTAAAAAATTGGATGGGCCCCTGCATATAACATACTGACGAGGACAGAATCTAAAAAATATCCTAGAATTTCAAAGTGAAATACCTAATAGATGTTCTGGCATGTATAAATGTGGTAAATGCCACCAATGCCAACACATTAAAGTTGGGAATAAATTTACTATTAATGATATAGAATACTTAGTGAGAGGGAAGTATAATTGTGAATCTATAGGGATTGTCTACGTAGCACTATGTCAGCAGTGCCAATCTTTCTACATAGTAAAAATAGAAAGATCATTGAAACACAGAATTTATGAGCATATATATAACATAAGTAAAAAAAAAAAAAAAAAACAATCACAAATGCTTTAGCTAGGCATACCTTAGAAAATCCTACTCACAAGTTTCTATTTACTATTCTCTATCAGAAAAAAAAACATAATGCTCGGGGGGGGAGGGGGGTCCTTGGGAGCTGAAACTAGGAGAGAATGAACTTTTGTGGCAGATAGGTACATATGCTCATATTCCCCCAGGCCTTAACGAATATGCCTCAACTAAATGTATGTTGAAGCTGAAAGCATTAGATTGGTGAAAGTTATACGTTTATTGAATATTGATTTGTATTTTTTATATAAGCTTTAGATTATTTTAAATGCATACAGTCTGTTAATGTCTTAACATTTTAATGTTCATGAAATCTAGGTATAATGTGTTACAGTTTTAAAAAAGGAAAAGGCTTTTAAGCAAGATTTATGTGTATGACAACTTCAGTGTTTGCACTATGAGTCCCTTCTTGGTTTGACTTATGTAATTTAAAACATTTACATACTTGACTGTTTAATTAAATCAGCAATTAACTAATTAATGAATGTATAAAAATTATAGCATTCTGGGAGAGGGATGTCTGAAGAAGTCTAAGCATTGTTTTAGACGAAAGCGTTAACATTAAAATCTTGAGAAGATTACAGCTACTTTGCTTTTTGTGTTTACAAATGTTTTAGTCTTTTCATATTTTTTAACCTTTGAGAGTACTTATATTTATTTGGTGACACTGTGGCTGCTTCTAAAAGCCTTGCTGTTTGGTCAACATTACCATTTGTGTTAATTTCACTCAGTATAACTGGGTACCCTTGTAAGAGCATTAGAGTAGCTGTCTTTGGAGTGTCCTGGTGGCAGTATCTACACTTTACTGTCTGAGCACAGGGGCATAGCTAGAAAATCTGTGCCAGCCTTTCCCAGGTGTGTGTGAAAAATCAAACCTCAAACAGTGTGTGTGTCAACTACTTGGAGCAGAGACACAGAACACTGGTTTCACAGAAAGGCTGGTGGAGGATATGATCTGGGACACTCGGCTGAGGACTCAACTCTATAGCTGTGCCAGTAAGGAGTCTTATCAGGGGCCTGGAGAGAGAGAGGAAAACCCAGAGCCCGCACTGAGTGCATTCCATGTGTGCTCTTAAGGGAAATTGTGCTTGGTGCAGAGAGCTTTAACTGGAAATACTGTGTGCACCTATCTTTGTTCCAAGTGAACATCCCTAACCAGTGTCAGTGGTGAAGATCCAGGCTCCTTAATTGCTGGCCCAGAGTGGGGGGACGTCACAAAGGACTTTAAAGTTAGACCTTTTAAAAACTGTTTGGGTGTGCTGCATGCCTTACCATATTGCCAGGAACTACTGTAAGTAATATGATGTTTTTCTGACTTTCATACTGTACAGCAGTCAAGTTTTATTAACTGATGCCAATTCGAAATTAAGTTATTAATGTATTTCGTATGTGCTAATAAAGTCTATTTTTATACAAAAAAATTCAGCTTGGTGCATATTAGCTGTTTTAATTTTGGCTTGCTTGTGACCTAGAACAATAGAATTTGGAAAGAGGGACAAATAACGGTTGAGCCAGATTTTTCGTACCCACATACAAATGCATTGCTTTAAATATAAAGTATTACATTCCAGCCTAACTGCTCTCACAGTTCTACCTTCTAAATACCAAAACCCAACATAACAAATGTGCAGCTCCAAGTTGTGCTTAAACTTGTTTCTGCAGAAAAAAAGGTTTTCTGCATATAAACCTCGGTACCAATTTTTACACTCCTAATTTTGTAATTCACAATTGTCAAACCAGTTTGATTTATTTAATTCGCTCATTAGATACTTCTCATTTCTTTTTTTCCATCTTATTCAACTTACACATTTCACCTTTCCATTAAAAAAAAAAAATACAGTTACCATGAAATTCTTCCTAGAAGTAGCTGGCAATCAGAATAGTGCCTTCTGAAACAAGTAAGCAAGTTTACAGGAAACAACTGAATACAACACAAGACTGCTGCAAACTGGTGTTCTCATAAAATGTTATACAGCCATTTTAAAACAATCTAATGGAAGATCTATCATTGAGCAAAACAAGCATCTTTTGCAGAGTTCATTCTGACATTAAGGCCTCTTCTTAAACCCCACACCTAGGAAATATGATATTCTTAGGAGTTAAACATTCATCTCAGGCAGGCTAGGATTTGGTGGGTCTTGGGAACATGGAAAAAAACAACTTCTAAGGAATCAGTGTGAGTGGTTATACATAACGGACAGAATAACTACAGCAGCAAAGAAACCAGGTATGTCCCTAACAGAAAGAGGTGATAAAACTATTCTGGAAAGGTCCTTTTGTACTTTCCAAATGACTACCTGGATGAGGATGCATGTGTTAAGGTATGCAGCGAAGCCACAAAGGTGTAGGATCCTGGCTTCACACAGCAACATATCTGCAATCTTATACTGTCCACTGAGGTAAAGCAATTAATTTCTGAGTGTCAATCTGAGATAAAAACAGCTCTCTGCAACTGCAGTTTCATTTTGTTCCCTCTCCTATACCATAAAGGCAAGCACACTAAGGATGGTTCTCATGTTATTGAAATATCCAAGAACATAAATAGATTAAGAAGATATGCTTCCTAGGATGGTTTACTTTCATAAAATCCATGGTCACCCCAAAAGAGTTGAAACTTTATTTCTGTACGTTTTTTTTTAATAATAAATTAACTTTATTTGCACCCTCAATACCCAGTAGAACTTCAATAAACAAACAAAAATGTACAAGTTACACATATCATCCATTTTTATTATATTTAGCATCACAAATGTTCCTTATTATTTCCAAATAAATGCAGCCAAATTCTGTATTAGACCATATATTCCAACAACATATATTGCCACTGTATAAAGGCAAGTTTTCTAACATGAGAGCTATTGGTGATAACTGTAAAGAAAACGCAAAAAATGCATACATCCTACTGAGTTAAAAACTGTTAAAAATCACAGAAAGGCCTCCTCAGTGGTATGGCTACAAGGAACTACTCCAGAACATTTTGTATGTTACATCTGCTTGATGTTCTTTAAGTGCATCTATAATTCCACCTAATTTCCAGATCTATTTTCCTGTCATCCTATCTCCATCACACCCATGCTCTCCTGAATACTTCCATGGATTTTTTTTTCTCTAGTAGGCATTCTAGTAGCTTGCTGCATGGGTTCACAATCATTTTCCTGAGGAAGCACTTTCAGATATATCTGATTTTGCATTCTCTCCACCATACTTGTCCTTTCTGTTGAGGATGACCCCCCCCCCTTCCACATTTCTTTGGTATGATCTTATGCATCCATACTATGTCACCCCAGTCTCTGTTGACAAAAGCTTGGGTTTCTCTAGTCTCCAGTCACAAACATTCCCCTCAGTCTTGAACATATTTCTGATAACTTCCCTGGACTTCTTCTGATACACTGCTCTCTGTATGGACTCCAGCATTACAAATAATATTCAACATGTCGCCTGACGAGAGTCTGGTGTTCTGGCAACATTACCCTTTGTTTCAGGAGTCAGTAATGCTGAGGTCATACCCCAACATTCTGTTTCCTGTGGCCAGAATACTTACACTGCTCCTAGCAGCCCAGTCCAGATGCAGTTAGAACTCAGGTCCTTTTACAGCTGATATTACACAGAAGGGTTTGTTATGGAGTAAGTGCAATATTTTAAAGCTGTCTGCAATTAACCTCAACTGCCACCTTTATGTTTACTTAGTCAGCCTTTCCAAATCCTTCCTCTGACTGCCTCTCCATCCTCCACTGCTGCGCCTTTATTTGGGTCACCAACAAAGGCACTGACCCTATCTCTGCTTCTACAAACATGCATCATGCAAACACGGTAAAGCATAACAGATCCAAGAGCATTGATTAGAGTCATACACTTTAACCATGCAGAATTCCAGTTCCTTGGTCTTGTTCTTACCACTAACCCATTCAGTATTCCTAACAGCTATGTGTACTGGACTGAATCAGTGGCCTCGGTCAACTCCATGCAGACCCTGTATACTGGTATTACATCAGGTTCTCTAGAAACCCATAGCACTGGATCAGGTTTGACAGACAGCTCCTTCTGGCATTAAAACCATGAAGGTTGCTGTCCTGGAACTTGCTGTCCCTTTGGAAAAGCAAACAGCCATTCTGATAGGATTCACTCTATTACCCTCCTTGCTATATTGTCAGAATAACAGGCGTGTAGGTCCCCAAATTCTTCCTTACAGAGTCACAGATGTTCTAATGCAGCTAAGACTTATGACAATTAACACCTTGCCATTACACTCCCTCATGCCACATCTCACTTGTGGAAGGCCATATCAGTCAATCCCAGAGTAAATTTGTGGCTACTCATCCAGCCATCTAGGATACGTTTAAAGGATGATAGTGAGTCTCACTGCTTAACATGCAGGGAGTTTTATCCTAGAGATTTATGAGATGCATGGTTATAAACCTGGCTCTCCACTGCATTTTATTTATCTGCTGATGAAGATTTAATTCCTTGATTCTTGTATAGTTGGAGATATTGGACTTATGGAGATGCAAGTTTTTCCAGGACAACCATGTCTCTAATGTTGTGGTATGAGAGAGCTAGATCTCCTCTCAAAAGTCTACAAGACACTGAATAAAGGGACAGAGCTCCCAGCCTCTCCTGATATTTTAGGGACTTTAAGCCTGTCATCTTTTCTGATTAAGAAACTTTGGGATCTTTCTAATTGCTTAATATGTTTAGTGTGACATATCTCAAAGGAGGCACTGTATTCAAAAACTGGTCTGACTAATGTTCAGTATAAGGGGGTGATTACCTCTTTACACCTTAATGATAATTCCTTTGGCAATTGGCTCAGCTTAATAAAAGGATGACCACCATTGTCACAAGATGGTAAAAAGGGTGTTATCAAGCCAATTTCCTACTTTTCATGGCTCCATTTTCATTTTGTATTGCTGTGTTGCCTATATAACATGATGAGGAGAGGGGCTATGTACCAAAAGTGATACTATGCTTTTAACATTTAGTTTGAGCCCATTTTTACTATACCAAAAGTTTACGAGGGACAGCTCATTCTGGAGGGTTTGGGTATCAGAGGGTGACGTATTAACAACCCCTTGTTTGCAGTCATCTCCACACTTTGATACAGTGTTCTTGGCACTCTGCTTGGAGATGAGATCTGAATAGTAAATGCCAAAAAGTAGAGCCCTGTGGGACACCCATAGTCAAATTCATGCTTTTTGATGAGGCACCTACAACTCCTACTGTGTGGGTCTATCTTTAGTCAGTTTGTTATTCATCTTAGAACATAAAATAAATGACCAGAAATGCTCAACTTTGAACACTATGGTTTCAAATATGTACTAAAAAGAACGATCCAGTTTGTCACAAAACTAATTTATTAAAAAAATGACGATTTAGCGCTTTCATCAACTACAGTGTTGGCTTCTTCAGAATACATAATAAATACTGACAAACCTTTTTATAACATTTAATTTTGGCACCAGTGGGTCATAGCCAATGAACATCTAGTAAATTTTTTTAAAAGGGATACCCAATGCTATTATCTCTAACATGATATATTAAAAGTGCAATTTTATCTTAATCTCAATTAAAATAAAAAGTAAAAACTCAATATACATTCTCACACAATAAAATGCATTGATACTATACATGTAATGTAATTCTGAATTCTATCCATATCTAACCTGCTGATTCATACTCGTGCAAGTAGTACAGGTTTAATAGGTATGCTGTTGTTTAGTCCAGGTATGTAGTGGCATCCAGAAGCAGCTGCCACTTTCACTTCTTTCTCCCCCAGTATAACCTTGATGTTCCCTCCCCTTGGGTTGTTATAGACTTGTTCCAATATAGGAAACTTAAAGCTATGATTGCCCCCTTTGCTTGCTATATTGTCTGTAAAGGGCATTATTAAGATCCTTCTTCCTAATGTTATATAAGTGGTCATAGATTTTGTTCTTAAAAAGTCTTATCATTTTTCCCGATATAATATCCCGGGCATACCATGCATTTCGCTAAATATACAATGTGCATGGTTTTATAATTACTGCATTTGAACATGACTTTTGTTTTGTTCAAATTGTGAAGGGTAATACTGTCTAATTCTAATATATAACTACAATAGTTACAGCTTCCGCACTTGCGAGTGTGCCCTGACTTGTTTTGCTTTCTCATATTGTCATGACCAAATTTCACTATACATGCTCTATTGTAATGTAAATCATTACTATGTTCTAATCTAGTTTCAACCTGCAGAGTGCAATTTCCTAATATAGGTTTGTATTTATTACCCCATTCTTTTGTGACATGTTTGGCCACATCCTCTTACAATAGCGCATGTATAGTGAAATTTGATCCTTTTGCTGATAGGGTTAAGTGTTTAATGTATGACAATTGGAATATACTTAAGGCTGATGATGATATCAGCCACATTATAGATGACACACCAACTTTTGTTTACAAGATGTTCAGGAATATTAAGAGTAACTTGGAGACGAGTAATGACAATATGAGAAAGCAAAACAAGTCAGGGCACACTCATAAATGCAGAAGCTGTAACTATTGTAGTTACATATTAGAATTAGACAGTATTATAATCTGAACAAAACAAAAGTCATGTTCAAATATGGTAATTGTAATACCATGCACATTGTATATTTAGCAAAATGCATGGTATGCCCGGGATATTATATCGGAAAAAATTGATAGACTTTTTAAGAACAAAATCTATGACCACTTATATAACATTAGGAAGAAGGATCTTAATAATGCCCTTTACATTCATATAGCAAGCAAAGTCAACATTGTAGTTGATGAAAGTGCTAAATCATTTTTTTAATAAATTAGTTTTGTGACAAACTGGATCGTTCTTTTTAGTACATATTTGAAACCATAGTGTTCGAAGTTGAGCGTTTCTGGTCATTTATTCTATGTTCTAAGTTGGTTCCCGAAACACTAATTTTGAAGTATTATTTGCTATCCATCTTATCACATATGGGTTGATTTTTAAAGTATTTAGTTTTTGTACGAAGTCAGCATGGGGAATGGTGTCAAAGGTCATAACCAGGTCAAGGTACACCATGTGCACTGCATGCCCACTGTCCACGGCCTCTATTACCCTTTTGAAAAAACTTTTCAGATTAAATAGACAGGCTCCACACTTCACATGACAAACTGTCAGGGGTAAATTCTAATAAGATTCTTGAAAGTGTAATTTATGAAGTCAGTTACAATATACTCCATGGATTTGCAGATGAGGACTGTAAGGCCGACATGTCTATAATTACCCAGGGCACTTGTAATGCCATCCTTATGGCAGGGCATCACCACTGCAGGGCACCATTTGTCAGGAAGAAAGTCAGTAGCTAAACTTGGGTTAAACAGTTTAAGAAGTGTGCCTGTAAAGCATGTGTATTATTATTAATTAAGAAACCAGGTGTAATGTCAGATCCAATGAAGGTAGCATTTTTTTGTACTGATTAGCACTTTTACTAAGTTTGCTCCTAGTTTTCTGACATAGTTAAATAAGATTTTGTAATTATTTTTGTGTTCTTCAGTTTTGTTTTTGTAATGATTTTGATATTACACTTTTTTTTTGATCGACTAAACAATTAGTGGAGTTTCTTTCATTTGCTATCTTGTTTATTTATGGTGTTGAACAGCTAGAATGGTTGTTTTTTTTTTAATTTCTAATGATATTTGGTTCAGGTAGAGACTGCCAGCTCCCTGCATTTGTGACTTCTGCAAGGGCAGTGCATCTGATTCTTCCAGTCCACAAGCGCTTCAGCTCTGGATGGTAATCTCTGAAGACCTCTAACACAGGATTTGCCCATTTGGTCCTTGCAGTTTATTCTCCCATGAAACAGACCCTTCTTTTTCCATTTCCCCCCACTCCAAACTGGCATGTCCACAATTCTTCCCACTTTGCCCGACATCTTAACCATCCCTCCTCTCCGTTGTGTTCTTTGTGAAGAAAAGTATTGATTCAGTTCCACTTTTTTTTCACTCTTCCATGATCTTCCTCCCATTTTGCTCACCTAGCACAGATTGAATAATCACTAAAAAAGTTACCATTCTTACCCACACTGCTATCTCCCTTTCAACTTGCTCGTCTGCTGCCTTCACCACCTTTGCTTTCCTTCTGCCACCTTGAACTGTGCCTCCTCTTCCTCACCACCTCTTGGATGCCATTTTGTGCTAAGCACTATCTTCACATTCCTTAGTAGCCACATTAGCCTTCAAATATTTGCCCATCATTCAAAACTTTTTTCCCCACAGCCTGAGTAATCCACCTTTGCAATATTCCCATAACTTGCTTACTCTGAGTTTGACCAAGAATCCTAACTTAACACCTATCTGTTAAAAAGAGAGGAATTTAAGGAGTGGGTAATGGAATTTATTTGTGAGTTATTAGGGAAGATAGAAATTTGGCTAAAATTAAAGTGCAGGTTAAAAATAGGGTGGAAATGTAGAAAAAACAGATATGGTTAAGAAGTAACAATAATTATTTAGAGTGACTGACAAGGGTTAAAGTATGGCAGAATATGGGGAATTGCACAGTACAACAACTGAAGCAACTGCACACTGCTAAACAGAAAATAAGGGGCTGCCTCAATAATATGCACGAGTTTAAGAAGACTGCTGTTAAGCAACTGTTTTTTGATAACTCCAGAACTCAAAAGCTTTTAGCCCAATGTCTTAGACAATAGAAAGGAGAAAGGGTGTTGCTAAGCTTAGGGAGCCTATAACAGGGGAAAATAATCAGAGATTCTATAGGATTAGTAGAAATATTTTGGAAATGTTATGAAAATCTGCATAAAGCAGAGAAATGCGGGAAACAAAGTACAACAGAAATGGTTATTGAAGAATGAAATATGCCAAGGTTAGAGGTAGATGATGCTCAATTACTAACAGAATAGGAGGAGATGAGATAAAAATACTGATGTATAACCAATCGACAGGAAAGTTCCCAGGAACAGATGACATTCCTGTGGAAGTCTGGAAGCTAGGAGGGAAGAAAGTGATAAAGACATGGAAAGATTTGTTTAACAGCATTTTAAAAGGAGGAGAAACAACAAAAAATTTGTAAGAAAGCATTGGTGGCTGTAATACATAAATATGGTAAAGACTCATCAGATCCAGCTTCATACAGGCCCATTTCTAGTCTAAACCATGATTAAAAAGTGTTTATGTCTATAATGGCTAAAAGAACGGCAAAGGTGATGCCAAAATTGATAGATTTGGATCAATGTGGTTTTGTGGAGAGGATGCAAACACTTGACAACATTCACAGAACGATAATGGATCCAAACAGAAGCAGAATGTAAGAAAAAAAACACTGTTGTTGGTGAGTCTTAATGTAGAAAAAGCATTCAACACAGTAAGCTGGGATTTTATGAATGGGGCAAAGGAAGCATTTGTATTCCCTGATAAAATTATAAGGTTGATTAGAGGGATATATGAGGGATCACAGGTGAAAATTAAAGTGAGGGGGTTCTTTCTGATAAGTTCTGTTTCAGTAGATGAACAATTCTCCTTTGTCATTTACATTATATTTAGAACTATTGGTAAATAAATAAATAAAAGACTCAGAATCTCAAGGATATAATCAGTATGGTAGGCAAGAAAAGTTGGTTTATTTGCAAATGACTAATTTTATACATGATAACACCACAAAAGGGCAGTTCAGTGTTGTGGAACATTCCTAGAGAGGTTCAAGTTGTTAGGATACACAATCAATAATGATAAAGCAAAGGCAACAGCTTTAAACTACATACCCACACATGAATTAGTTCATCAATACCCATATTTATGGGGACAAGATAAAACAAAGTACCCAAATTAAAAAAAAAAGATTTTGTTATTGCAGCTAAAGATATGTGTGAAGAGATTAAACAAAAAGATAATATAACAAATGAGAAATTGAAAACTCTGTCTTACAGATATGGATAGCAAGATACAAACAGTGAAAATTGTTTTAGCCCCTTTAGTTTTATACACAGTTCAGGCCTATTTTTATCAACCAGACGAGAAGTTGAGGATAGCAAGTAATAAAGAGTTGAAGGGTTTTATCTGGGAGGGGAAGAGGGCAAGAGTTAGGTTGGATTAGTTGACCCTTCCAATAGAACAAGGGGTTTTGGGATTACCTGATATGAAGGGGTATTTCAGAGCCACACTTTAAGGATCCTTTACAAAGCACAAGCAGAGAGCTTAAATTCAAAGTGAAAAGGGATGATGATGAAACAGGGAGAGACTGGGATCTTGGATGCAGCTCCTTAAGGAGAATAACAATAACTATACAGAATATTCTATTGGGCGGCCACGGTGGTGCAGTGGTTAGCATTGCCGCCTCACAGCAAGAGGTTCTCCGGTTCGATCCTCGGCTGGGGTGCCTTCTGTGCGGAGTCTGCATGTCCTCCCTGTGGTCGCGTGGGTTTCCTCCGGGTGCTCCGGTTTCCTCCCACATCCCAAAGACATGCTGCAGGTGGATTGGACACTCTAAATTGGCCCTAGGTGTGCGTGTGAGTGTGCCTTCTGTGGAAGGTTGGGCGCCGGGCTGGCAACTCGACACCGTAAAACTCCACTGCCATTCAATGTGCGGACAAGGTGTTCCGCTGTGGCGACCCCTAACCGGGAAAAGCCAAAAGAAGAAGAAGAAGATACAGAATATTCTATTCAAAAAATAACAGAAAGTATTCTAAGAACTAAGCCAACATGGGGAAGGAGAAAGGATAGTCTGCAATAAGGATAACTGCAATTAGAGGTGCAGTGAATAGGCAAGAGGGGGCTTGAATTTACTGGAGGAAACTGGCAAAGGAACCAAGGTATTGGGAGCAAATAATTAGAGAGGGAAAGGTAACAGAATGGGAAGATGCCAAAAATTAATTTGGAGTGCGAGTGCAGTCTAGTGACTGCATTTCCTATCAAGGACTGATATCAGAGTACAGGCAAAGAGAAAGTAATAGGGAGACTGTAAATGAAAGACCAACACCGGTAACGTTTTTTAGTATCTAGAACAGAAGCTGCTGTTAAAAAGGGATAATTAGTAGGGCATATAAAATACTGAATGACAACTACAGAAATCAATCACAGGAGGTTATAAAGGATTGGGTAGAGAGACTAGATAAGCAATTCACAAAGAAACAATACGGTCCCAAATATGTATCAAAGTCTAGAAGATTTAGGATTTGTGCTTGGAAGTGTTTGCATTAGTATTTTTATACGCCAAGCAGAATCCAAAGGTTTCTCCTCACGTAGTTTGCAAATGTTGGAGGTGTGATGGGGAAGAAAGAGGTAATAAGGAACATATTTGTTGGGATTGCAATGAGTTGGCAGACTTTAAAAATTCCCTACAGACTACGCTATCAGAAATACTAGGTGAGCAGTTTGGGGTAACTAAGGAAATTATTTATTTGAGCTGTGATACAGAATTGGAATTGCCTAGACGTAGCAAGGCCTAATTGAGTTTAATTTTGGTGGCTGCCAAAAAAAAAAGCAATTACTAGAAAATAGAAATCAAAGTTTAAACCAAATATACCAGAAGTAGTGAATAGAGCAAAAGGGGAAAAATAACAACTGGAAGTGGGATCTTTATAAAAGGGTAGGAGTAAATTATAAGAAAAAATGGGAATTGTGGGAACAATACATGCAGAATAATGTTTTGGATGAGGAATGAGGTTTAATGAAGGTAGGAATTGAATGAGCTATGTAATGTCTGACTGACAATGACTGGATAGATTATGAGTGGTGTACGTTTGCAACTAAAAATATATCAATATGGTTTGTTTTTATTTGTAAAAATGTATGAAAGCCTAAGTCATAAGTGATAATTTAATAAAGATGTTTCATGTTAAAAAAGAAGCCTACCTTAACTTTAACTCTCTTTTCCACCTTTGCATAATCTATTCTCGTCACACCTTCTCATATAACCTTCAGTTTCCCCAGAGCATCTACACTTTTTTGCACTTCTGCTACGTATTTGGGTCTTGTTTATGATTCCATCACTAATGAGATGCAAACAGATTTCCTATAATCCCAGACACCTATTTATTTATCCTTTGTTAGCTGGTTAGTAGCCTCTTTTCAGGGGAGACTCGAGGTGGTGAAAATAAAAAATAAAAACGGCTTAGGGTACAGAAAGGTGCGAAAAATAAGTACGAAGAAAAACATTTTTAACTGCACCACACTTATACCAAAAAACAGTTTGAAAAGACTTGCACCAAAAAACACTTTGACCAGACGTACACCAAAAAAACAGTTTGACCAGACGTACACCAAAAAACAGTTTTGTCTTTGTTTTTTTGTAATAAAACTGTTTTTTGGTGCAAGTCTGGTGCAGTTAAAAATGTTTTCTTCGAGACTAGAGGTGGTATTTATACTACTGGGAAAACTGACCAGGACATCAGGGAACTTCACCTACTCGGAGCTCATACAGCTTGCAAGTACATGCTTATGCCCCATTTCTAGCACAGTGGTGGCTGTAAGGATGATGTGCAAATGGTGTCATAGCAGAGAATCAGGAGACAGTATGTTTCAGGAATAGCCACAAAGTACTGGAGAAATTATGGATTGAGAGCTTATTTTCTATAAGGAACTATTTGGACAATCAGAGATCAAAGTCAGCAATAAAGAAGATTGTGTAGTTACAACCATCCACTTGGAAGAGTTGTGGCATGATTTACTTAAGGATATAATTGCTTTAAGTGAGCCAGACAATGGTAGAGAAGCACCTTGAGGAGAGATAATGGACAATATTCAAATACAAGAATTGGAAGGTACGCAGAACAAAAAGTTATTGTTGAAAAGAGGTTGTATGCAGAGATGGTGGCAGAAGGAGCAAAAAAGAAGAAAGAGAAGAGTAAAATGCTATAAGAAAATATACTGTTAGAATAAAAGGGACCCAAGAAAAAGGACTGAACACGTATGATGTGTGGCTGCTCCACTGGGCATTACAGCACAAGATGTAAAAATCTCTACTTTAATAAATAAACGTTTTGTGACATTATTTCTGAAACTAGACAGAATATGGAAAAGTTTTTATGTCAATATGAAAAAAGTCTTTGGAATTCATATGTTATTAAGCATTCAACAGGGAAACAAGAAGAAAATTGCATGTTCAATTTTGTACTGACAGTGACAAAGTAATCTTAAACAGACATTTGGAGAAAATGTGCAATAATGTGAAGGACATTGTGAAACAGTATGATAACAGACAGGAATTCAATGTAATGTTAAAAATGGAAAATGAAAAACGTGTGTAAATCCCAAGTATTGTAAACAATGAAGGGGAATAGAGGTGTTTTAAAGGGTCCCCTACACAATGCCGACATCCCAAAATGTCGACACCCATATGGCCAACACCATATGGTCGACACTCAGAATGCCGACAATGGGGAAATGGTATCTCACTATAGTGTGGAATAGAAAGATTTCCATTCCTGCACTGTAGTATGATCTCGGAGTTGGTATATTAAAGTTATGGGGGTGTGATGGGCAGAGACCCCCACGGGGGGGGGTGCAGGGGGGCAGAGCCCCCCTACTAGCAGTTTAAAGGAAATATTGTTTTCCTTTTTTGTGGTGTATTGACGATGTCGGCATTCTGAGTGTGGACCATATGGTGTTGGACATATGGGTGTCGATATTCTGGGATGTCGGCGTTATGTAGGTGATCTGTTTTAAAATACTGAGGACAACTTTTTTTGTGTGGGGGGTATGTTTATAGAGAAATGTGATTAAAAATGCTTTTTGTGTGGGGAAACAGGAAATGATGCAAAGAAATGTGATGCCAAATGTTACAAGTATAACCAAAGTGGGCATTTATGGATGGATATTGAAAAAGAAAGGGATGTTAATGCACCCATAAATGAGGAAAAAAAGAGTAGTGACAAAGCGAGTGCAGAAAATAAATCAGAAGAGGAAGGGATATAAAAAAAAAATTTAAATGACAATAAATAACGATAAAGAAAAATAAATGGTTTAAAGTCCAGAAGTAAATGATGAGGACGATGTAAGTGGTTAGAACCAAAAAAAATTGCAATTCACAAAAGGGTAAAAAAAGAGGAAAATAAAATTTAGAAGGGTGAATATAAAAGTAAAAAAAAGGAAATGGATGAATGATTTTTAAAAGAAAAATATTTAAAATAATTCCTTCAAGATGAAAAAGGAGAAATAATTTCAGAGTATTTTTGATAATTGTGAACAGTATTATAAACATTGTAAGAAAAAATAGGACTGTTGGAATGGTGTGTTAAATATAGTGTCAATATTATTTTACTAGAGGGTATAATATTCATGACAAATCGTGAGAGATTAGAAATGGAAAAATTGTGGGGTGGAAATACAATATAGAATATGGGAAGTGAACAATGTTCGGGAATAGCAATAATGTATGCAGAAACAGCAAAAATATTAGATGTGACATATGTTTAGATGGGAAGATTAACACTTGTAGATGTGAGATAGACAGAACATGTTTACAAGACTGCAGCATTATATGAATATATAACAAGTAAAGAAACAGCTTATTTCATCAAATGCTAGATTATGTAGTGATTCTCAGAATTATAAGTGAGAGAGATTTTAATTGTAATTTAAGGGAAAATGTAAAAAGAAAGATGTTAAAAAATGCACGATGTAACAAAATGTAAGTTAACTGTGTGGAATAAAAGCAGTTGGACTTATAAAACGGGACTGTTTAAAAATGAAATTAATTATTTTGTTATATCCTGTAATGTAATATCCATGTAATATATATTACATGCTTCCCATGGCTTCAGGCCAAATCACAGTACCACATCAGCCCTACTATCCTTTTCTAATACCATCAATAACTTCAGAAACAGTAATAAACTATCATCTGCTCTTTTCTTAGACCTCTCCAAGGCCTTTGATATGGTGAACCACATTCAACTCCTCCATACATTAAAAAAACTATCACTCAGCAATTCCACGCTGAAATGGTTCCAATCCTACCTGTCCAATAGGCAACAGGCTGTTCTATGGCAGGACAAATTATCTACATGCCTACCTGTTACACTTGGAGTTCCCCAAGGATCTATTCTTGGCCCTCTTCTCTTCACCATCTTTGTTAATGACCTGCCCACAATCACCCCCCATGCCACATGCATTCAATATGCAGATGATTCGACTATCATCAGCACTGCCTCCAACCTGGCAGACCTCACTGCTTCAACCCAAGACACCTTCAACCTAATAGAAAAATGGTTCTCAAGTCGACAACTAGTTCTCAACCCCAACAAAACAAAACTACTTACTTTCTCACCCACTAACAAGACTCTTCCCCCCACCTTCTCTATTACATCCTCCAATGGAATCACTATATCACCAGAAGCTCACACAAAGCTATTAGGTGTTACCATTGATAACTCCCTTAAATTTGACACCCATTTCAATCTTAACCATTAAAACCGTCAATAAAAAGCTTGGCTCTCTCTATAAAGTAAAACACTTTCTCACTCCTCACGCTAAAATTACAATTGCCAGCACACACCTACTATCAACTCTTTTCTATGCCTCCCCCCTCTTTACAAACCTAAACAAGACAACCCTTAACAAACTTGCTTCTTGTTACAATCACATAGCTAGATTTGCCATAAATTCCACCTTTAGAACGCACCACTGCACTAACTTGAAGCAACTAGGGTGGTTAGAGTTTTCCAGCCAACTCCATTTCAACCAACTCAAAATGGCTCACCAGATACTGCATCACCCAGAGAAAACACTAGCTCTGAAAAACATCATTCACCCCTATATTAACCTGCAATCTTTACGCTCCTCCAATAAGATCTTAGCTCAAACTACCAAAGCCAATAATTCTGCTGGGGATTCTCTATTCTCAAACTTTGTAGGTAAAATGTGGAACTCCCTACCAACCATGCTCACCTCAGAACCCTCACTCCTACAATTCAAAAAAAAGCTTAAACCCCATCTCAATACTCTCTGGCAATGTCCCTGTTCCAAACCTGATTAACCACTACAATTTACCCTTCTCTTACCACACTATCCTTAACCGCTTTTTAACAAGGCGCCTCGCCTTTGTAACTGACCTATGTTTTTTTATTATTTGCTGCTGTTGTTTTTTTTCCCAAGATGTGATGTATCTTTATATTGTATTTAGAACTCAACTATCTTGTTCATATGTCTGTTATGTACTTGGAGCTTTTCTCCCCGGGCCTCCGCTGAAAATGGACATGTATCCAGTCGGACTCTCCCGGTTAACAAATGTAAAATAAAATAAATAAATAAAAAAATATCAGAAAGTTTAGGAATAGAAGACGGTGATATGGTTGTTAGGTTTTTTTTTTTTTCATACCATTCAGCAAGATGGCTAGAGGTGACGGAAGAAAAGGGTTTATAAAAACAGGAAAATGAATCAAGAGAATAAATGAATTGGAGCACGTGAAATAGTGGAGTTATGGAAAGATCACATACTATGAGGGATTTTTATAAAAACTGGTCTGAATGGTAGATTGAGTTTAAAAAGAAATATAGAAAGTATTTTATTCAATGGGTAAATAAAATTAGGAAGATAAAATAAGATATGATAAAATATCAAAATACACTGGAGAAATTAGAAGAGAATATAACAGAATATTACAATGCTGAAAAAGGTTTATATAAAAGAAATCAAGAAAAAATTAAAGCCTTATTATTTAAACAGAAGTATTTTTACAAGAAAGAAAGTTTGAAGCATTAACATATTTGGATAAATTATTAAAAGAGGATGTTAGCATAATAAGGGAAATAAAAAATGTAAATGGTGAGGTAAAAATGTAAGAGCAAATTATGTGTATTGTAATAAAGCATGTGGAAAATGTGTATGAAGAAAAAGGGATAGAAAATGAAAGTGAATGGAAAGCTTAAAATTCCAACACAAAAGAGGTGTGCTATATATGAGTGAAGATGATGAGGGACTGTGCTACTAAATTCAGTTACTTTTTCTGTTCTTTAGACATGAATAGAGTATTAACGTGGGTAAAGGAAGAAAATGAGAACTTAATGACAATGTTTAATTATAGTTTAAAAAATCTGGTAGATGATAAGAATAAGAAAGAGAGAAAAAGAATATATAAATGACTAAATTAATAATGATCAAAAAATACTAACATGGAAAATAAAAACTGATGATACAAAGAAAGATGGAAGGATGTGGGTCAATAATACGATGAAACAATATTATTATATAAATCCACGTGAAAATTTACCAGAAGAAATGAGTAAAACCATTAAAGTAAGGAAAAAGTGGTATACCAAGGCAGTAGTGTGTAAAGATGTTCTATGGAGAGTGGTAATAAATAAGTTACCAGAAAAAGGGAATATGCCATATAAAAGAAAGTTGAAATAGTGTGTTTATTTCGTGGGGAGGAACAAACAACAGAGCATGCCATGTTTTTCTGAAATGTAAAATGGTGACGAAACTCTGGAAAAGGTTGTGTGCAGACGTTTTTTGAGAATACTGATGAACAATACAGATATAAATATGATTATGCATCAATGTTATAAAAATAAGAATAGGACAAAATATGCGAGAAGGGGAGATAAGAATTCATTATATCTAACATGTTATTTGGAATGAAAGAATGGGTGAGAGTTTGTTTAATGGGAAAAGGATTTTGGCAAATATATTGTGAAAAAATATGGTTGTGAAAAGTTGGGGGGTCAATTATGGAAAAATAACAAATGAAGATCTTGTAAGAAAAATGATAAACAGTAAAGAAATAAAAATGTGTATATATGTACTTGTAAATATGTAAATAATAATTTCTTATGGTGTGTTAAATAAAGGGCCCTACTGTTTTTGATAGGTGCTATGAGGATCTTTTATAGTCACTCTACCATTAACTCAGTTAAACTAATTCAGTTAATGTGTCATATCCAAAGGACAGCACACTCAGGAGTGCACTGTGGTTTTAGCAATCCATCTACCTGGTGTGCAATAGAATTCACAGTCTTCTACACCAAAGGCAAGTATGTAACCTGCTGCACAACAGACACTGCTCCCTGGATGTCCATCGTGTTATACTGCTGCAGTCACCACACTTGGGTTATCCTGCCGTCAGGCGGTCCCGCAGTTGGCCGAATCCCAAAGTCTTGGTCCGGCATCGGTTGTCGTCGCTTTTTCCCTGACGTCACTGCGACAGGGGGATAAAAAGATGCAGCCGACACCATTTTCTTCAGTCTTTCTTGCCGCGCGGTGCCCGAAGCAGAAGCAGTTCGCAAGTGCTGGTCGGCTAGCTCCTGAGATTTTCGAATCGAATTTCAGCCCGAAGTCTTCTCTAAAGCTAAGTACTCCATTGGGGAAACTTTTCTTGCCTCAGACCGATGTCAGACAAAGTTAATAATTGCATTTCTTGTGGGAAGCAAATACCTCATAAGGATTTTCATTCTTATTGTATTCCTTGCCTAGGCCCAGACCACGACGTCGCTGGTTGTCGGTTTTGTGCTAGGTTCAACAAACGTACACTCAAGCGTCGGGCAGATTTCGCCCGACATTATTTTGGCAGAAAATTTAATTATAGCATGTTGTCGGAACAACCGACATCAGCAATGATTAAAAATCGCAAGGATAAGGACAGGCAGCCAAGGCCAAGACCAGATACCGTGGCCTCACTCAGCAAGGCCTACCGCCGGTTCTCCGGTTTTCAGCGAGGTGCCTACGCAGCCCCTGACTACCGCTGATTTAGAAATTCTGACGGCCTCCCAGACCGAATCAGCTGGGCCTCAGGAGCCGGTTCCATCTCACCCCTCAGACGCCAACCCTGATGGTGATCCGGAGATTTTGGACAGGCCTTCGGTTTCTGAAGGTGTCTTCAAACCGACAACTATCTCTATTAAGTCTTATGCTAAACTTAACACCCCCTTAAAAGTTAGGAAACCAGTTCCCCTCACAGGCCCCAATGCCTAAAAAACAGATGCTTAAGATGGCTGGGGATTTAATTACCCTTATCAGGGGCTCACAACCCCCTCCTGACAAAAGGCCTAGACTGGAGGACGATTATCCTTCCTCTGACCAAGCATCCATTTCTTCAGCTAACTCTGAGGACCAGGATTATTCCTTCCCTCCTTATGAAGACTCAGATGCTGAAGAGTCAATTCCCTCTGTCTCCCCCCCCTGAAGACTACTCTTTTGGGGAAACTTTACACACCATGAGGGAACACTTCCACTGGGAAGGCCAAGATTACTCTGACTCTAAGAAAAGACTCCAGGAGTTCCTTCTTCTCCCACAGCATAGACCCCTTGCAATTCCTCCAGTTTTAGACATTTTGGATGATATTTACACCGAATCTAGTCTAAACCCAGATTCCTTACCTCCTGCACCAGTTAAACCAGACAGATACTACTGAGTTCCTGATTCTCATAAGTTTCTATATAAAAGTCCTGTTGCAGACCCCGAAACCATTTCCCAGGGTCCCAAAGGGGTTAAGGCCTCTACTGCTAAGAATCCATTACCTTCTGAAAGAGATTCCAGAGCATTAGAAAGATGGGGGAAGAAAGTGTATACGTCTGCCACTTTGGCCATGAGGGCCTTAAACTGCCAATTCCACATGCTAAAATACCAGCAGTACTTGATTACACAGTTAAAGCAGAAAATGATCCCTCAGACAGATCAACCTGATTTCAAAGAGATGCAGGATTTGCTGCATGCAGCAGAACAGGTGGGAAAGCATACCTTACAGTGTGGTTTTGATTCATTGGAAGCCTCATGTAGAGCAGCTGTCACAGGATCTGTAATACGTAGACATGCTTGGCTAAAAGAGCAAGCCTTACCAGAACATGTCAAAGCAAAGGTATTGGATGCTCTATTGCAGAAAGATGTGTTATTTGGTGTCAAAGCAGAGGAGGTTTTAAAGAAAATGGAAGAAAAGGCAAAATCTATGCAGACAGTTAAAGATTTTTTACAGGTACAACCTCCTCGTTTCAGCAGAAACTGGCCATCAAAAAACTGGTCCTTTCCTGCATCAGACAGACCCCAAAGGGGTAGGTATAGATGCCCAAGGGGCAGAGGCCAGCCACAAGGTTGTTTCAGGCCTAGACAATGGCATACAACAACTCAAAGAGGTGGAGACGAGATCTTTCAGGCTTAGACAATGGCATACAACAACTCAAAGAGGTGGAGACGAAAGATCTCAACCCTCCAGGAAACAAACACAATGACTTCCCTCTTCGCCTGCCAAGCAAAATTGCCCTGGCAGCACCTTTGGGAGGAAAACTGGCTCTATTTCCACAAAATTGGTGCATCATAACAAAGGACAAATGGGTTCTGGATATTATTACCCGAGGCTACAGATTTCATTTTCACACTTTACCACGGATGAGAAGCATGCCAAATCTGCCTCCAAACCAATGGGCAGAGGCACAAATGCAAATTTCAGCTCTCATGGATATAAAAGCAATTCAAAAGGTACCTACAAAGGAGCAAGGTCAAGGTTTTTTACTCAAGACTATTTCTAGTACCAAGAAAGGACAAAGCCTGGAGACCCATTTTAGACCTCTCAATTCTAAACACATACCTGGAGGTACCCAAATTCAAAATGCTCACACTACAGCAGCTTCTTCCCATGCTGGGCAAGGAGTCTTGGCTGGTAACGTTGGACCTCAAAGAGGCATACCTGCATGTCCCTATCAGACAAGATTGCAGAAGATACCTCAGATTTTTGGCAGGTACAACGCATTATCAATTCTCTGCATTGCCCTTTGGCTTATCTACTGCACCCAGAGGATTTACGAAATGCCTGGCATCAGTAATTGCATACTGCAGACAACGAGGAATACAAATTTATCCATATCTGGATGACTGCCTGATCCAAGCGGACAGCAAGGCCATTCTATTACAGTATCTGGCATTTGTAACAAAGCTGCTAAGTTGCCTAGGGTACACAGTAAACAAAAAGAAGTCAAAGCTAATACCCTCACAAGACATAATATTCCTGGGTGCCAGCTTAAATACAATGGCCCAGATGGCTTATCTCACGCCAGACAAATAAAAACAACTGACTCAATACTTCAAAAAGATGGCAACTTTTACCCAGCTTACTGCAAGGAAAATCCTGCAGGCATTGGGGTTCATGGCATCCTGCATTCAACTAATTCCACATGCAAAGCTGCATATGAGGAAATTACAATGGTACCTGAAAAGTGTATGGACTCAACACAGGCACAGCCTCGAAACAAGTATACCCTCTCATTCCCTGCCTTCAAAAAGAGTTCCTATGGTGGGCTCAAGCATGTCAAATAAACAAGGGTCTTCCTTTTGTCTTACCTCCAGCAAACCAAACTATGACAACAGATTCTTCAGACTACGCCTGGGGAGCACACATGGCAGGACAGTGCATACAGGGCAAATGGTCTGCAAAACAAATGCATCTACACATCAACCAAAAGGAGATGCTAGCTGTGCAAAATGCACTGACAGCCTTCAAGGACCTCTTGCATCCAGGACAACTACTAATAAGGACAGACAACACCACAGTTATGTGGTACATAAACAAACAGGGAGGAACACACTCCTAACCTTTATGCAGACAGGCAATGACCTTGTGGAACACAGCATTGACTTACCAAGTACAAATGCAAGCACAATTCCTGCTAGGAAAGGAAAACATATTGGCAGATAAATTAAGCAGAAATTTGGCAGATCCTCATGAGTGGAGACTACACCCACAAGTATTTTCAATGATAACTCAAAGGTGGGGACGCCCAGACATAGATCTATTTGCCTCCCCCAACAATTGCCAACCACAGCAATTTTGCACAAAGACTTATTCCCTAGCCTGGAAAGTGGACGCCCTATCATTCAGTTGGACAGCATTGACAGTCTATGCTTTCCCACCACTACCTCTCTTGTCCAAGGTATTACTGAAAGTCAGATCAGAGAGACCACAAATGATCCTCATTGCTCCGGACTGGCCACGTCAGCACTGGTACCCATTACTAAGGACCTTGACTCACAGCCCTCCATGGATCTTACCTCAATTCCCACTTCTGTTGACTCAGCAAAACTCTCAGATCCTTCACAGTCAGCTCAGGACTTTAAATTTAGCTGCATGGAGAATACCTTGTATTATTAATCAACACTTCTCTCAAAGGACGTCCTGAATGTCATTTTGGAGGCCAGGACGCCCAGCACCACAAAAACCTACTCAAACAAATGGAAAAGATGTTGTGCATGGAACCAGGCTAAAGGCCAAAACCCTTGGATACCAAACATTCCTCAAATAAAGCAATACTTAACTGAGATGCTACACAAAGGCCTTTCTTTCTCATCCATTAAGATCCATGCTTCAGCCATTTCAGCTCAATATAATACGGATCCTCCCATATTCTCACACCCTTTACTAAGGCAATTTCTCAGAGGGGCTAAGAATATAAGACCCCCCAGAAAACCCCCAACGCCAGCTTGGGACCTCAACTTCATTTTAGAAAAATTAACACTGCCTCCTTTTGAACCAGCCTTCTCAGCAGAACTACAATACTTGTCATGGAAAACAGCTCTGTTGCTGGCTATCACCACAGCACGCAGGGTCTCAGAACTACAGGCACTTACGGCAGTGGAACCTTTCATCATTTTCCATCAGGACAGAGTCTCTTTACGAACTAACCCTACCTTTATGCCAAAGGTAGTATCCAGTGTGGCTTTGAATCAGACCATTCATTTACCCACCTTTTATCCAAATCCCCAGAATAAAGGAGAAAGACTCCTTCACTCGTTGGCCATTCACAGACAGCTACGTTACTATTTGGATAAGACAAAGACCTTCAGAAAAACAGACCAACTCTTTGTATCCTATGCTGCAGGTTCACAAGGAAAGGCTATTTCAAAACAGACCATCTCCAAATGGATAGCACATTGTATCCGCTTTTGCTACTCGCACCATGGGAAAGCAGTGCCTGTTAATATTAGGTCCCATTCTACCAGGGCTACAGCAACCTCAGCAGCCTTTCTCAGGGGGGTTTCAACCAAGGACATTCTAGAGGCAGCTACTTGGAGTTCAGTGCACACCTTTACCAAGCACTACCACCTTCCATTATACTCAAAAAACAGAGCTGGTTTTGCCACTGCAGTTCTGCAGGGCATCCTAGCTTCACCTAACCCAGTTTAGTACCAGCCACCCATCCATAGCTTTGGGATTCAACCCAAGTGTGATGACTGCAGCAGTATAACATGATGAACATAGTACAGTTTTGTACCTACCATAAATGTAGATGTCCGAGTGTATATACTGCTGCAGTCCAGGTTACCCTCCCACCATCCCCTCTAAATACCAGGGTGTTAGTTATAACTCCATGTACATCAATCTATTGGATGCATGTCTATATGGTGTATTTGCTAACAGCTAGTACTATTGTTTATCTACTAAGGTATTTTTGCATAGTTATTTGTATTGCCTTCCTAGTTGGGGGCACCTGACATCTGGGGCAAGAAAAACTGAAGAAAATGGCGTCGGCTGCCTCTTTTATCCCCCTGTCGCAGTGACGTCAGGGAAGAAGTGACAACCAACGCCAGACCAAGACTTTGGGATTCGGCCGACTGTGGGACCGCCTGACGGCAGGATAACCCAAGTGTGATGACTGCAGCAGTATATACACTCGAACATTTACATTTATGGTAGGTACAAAACTGTACTTTCCATTCTCATAGCCACTATAAACCATATTGCTGCAATGCTGCTACTGGCCAGTGACTCTCACTAGTCATTCCATCATCTCTTCCTCCTACAGAGTAATAAATTAAAGATTCTTCCTTACCTGGACCAAGCAATACTTTCTATACTAACCTTTTGTTCGGGTAAAATACTTCAGTCTATTTTCTCTGCTTAACTTTGATGAAATACTCCATTCTGCCAGTTTTAGTGGTTATACAGATTTTTCCTTCAGAGCTAACCAGTTATTCTCTGTTAATACTTTGACAGTATGCCTTACTAGCTTGTCATTCTTTGTGCTTGTGACAGGTGGCCTTCACAGGATATCTTACCAGCTTTCCTCTTATGATGCAAACAACCTGACTGCCAGTAAACTTCCTTTGGTTCTTTAACTTCCTTGCCAGACTTCCTCACCCAATGTCTGTGTTCTTTTCTGCTGTGTCTCTCATACTGTCTACTCCTCTTTAATACCCACCATGTTTATGTTGCCTCCTGAGCAGTTTGTGCTGCTGTACTACCATCTCCCATTCCTCCTCCCCTTGCCTGTCATTCAGTTATTCCTATCACATCCGCCTCACTGTCTGCTATTAGTGCTTCCAGCTCAGCCATCCTCCATCCCTGGTTTCTGGCATTGATAAATTCCTCCCTCACTCTCTTCTCCATCTAAATTCTTCCATGCCCACAATCCCCTTGTCTTTCTCATTCCTATCTTACTGGATCTTTTTGATGACACATAATCATCTAAATTTATTCCTAGCTCCCTTTGTCTTCTGTCACTAAATTTCTATAATGTATTCCTTCCACACATTTAGCACAAACCTGTAAACTGTCTTAAAATTATTATTTAAGCACAGCCATCACTGACAATTCTAGTCACTTAATGGCTTATTTAGTAAAATGGACACTTATACCCACTTCACTGAGAGTACTAGCATCAGATGTCTGTGAGTGATATCCATGTACTTCCATTTTGCACACCTGCATGTAAATAATACAACCTTTCCACTCATCTAAGTGCAAATCATTCGTCTTTTCTAAAAGTTTGGTGGGGTTTTCTTTTTAAAAACAGTACTGACATAAAAATCAGTTGCATCTCATTTGTAAGGACCAGTTTCAAAACACTGTAACAAGAAAAGGCATGGAAATCTATTATGACGGTACCGGCATATAGCCTGTGCATCCATGACATGCAGCCACATTAAATATCAAGTGCTGCTTAAATCTTGTATAATCATTACAATGATCTTTCTTTCTTTACACATAAAGGTACTGCCTACATAACTATGATTAAATAAAATACTTACAATACTTCTACCATATAATATGGGCATGGATCTAAAATATTGTTCCTGTTTTATGAAATTATTATCCTAGTCTGTGCATATGGCTCTTTTGTTATTAATTCCCCTATATGATATCTAGAGCTGACATTTCTGGCATCTCATTAAAGACATATCACAGCTATTAAGTATGTTGTACTTCAGATATCATGTAAATAAAATCCCTGCACTAAGTTTATAAGGTGGCCATATGAAAGGAGTCTACATGTTGCCTAGCCTGGCTTATCACAAAATAAAAGTCTGTGTAACAGAATGTATTTGTCGTTCTGTTGTGCCACACAGTTTTTAAAAGCTGCGGACTTATTAGGAGTATGTACAAAAGATCTGGGGTCCTTTCTGCCATGTTTTGTGTTGGTGTCTAATCTCTAATCAAGCATAGTTAGGTACAGTTGGTATTCTGAGTTTCTGCTTTCCTTTGTAGTGCCAATAACAAGCATTTCTCCTTGAAGCTAGTTTCAAATATCTTCAAAGATTTTATAGTCATTTACTAATCTGCCCATAAACTTGTAATTTTGCAACTTATTTCCAATACTTGTTCTACTGCTAAATGCAATACCCCGGTTTAATGTCTCAACAAAGGACAACACACGCAAGAGTATAGCACTCTCCTTTTATGCTGTACTGCAATGTCAGCAATCCATCTATCTGGTGTGGGAATAGAAGTCACAGCCTTAGGCACCAAAGGCAAGAGTGCTATCTGTTGTGCTACTGCCACTGAATACTAACTAGACAGCTGAAAACTGAACAGTATTAGGCTATTAATAATCTCCAGAAAAGTGACAGCAAGCATGTTCTCTTTTACTTGTTGATACAGAAGTACTCATATTTTACAGTTACAAAACATCTAACTTTAGAAAAGTAACCCTGAGAGGCCTGCACAGCATACAGAAATGCCTTCTTCTCAGCCAGGCCACAAACAATGAAACTGTTTACCTGCAGCAGTGTCACTGAAGATAATGGAACTAGTGAGTGACGGGTTTTAAATGTGTGCAGGATTACTAACCTGAAACAGTTTACCTGCAGCAGTGTCACTGAAGATAATGGAACTAGTCAGTGACGGGTTTTAAATGTGTGCAGGATTACTAACCTGAAACTGTTTACCTGCAGCAGTGTCACTGAAGATAATGGAACTAGTGAGTGACGAGTTTTAAATGTGTGCAGGATTACTAACCTGAAACTGTTTACCTGCAGCAGTGTCACTGAAGATAATGGAACTAGTCAGTGACGGGTTTTAAATGTGTGCAGGATTACTAACCTGAAACAGTTTACCTGCAGCAGTGTCACTGAAGATAATGGAACTAGTGAGTGACTGGTTTTAAATGTGTGCAGGATTACTAACCTGAAACAGTTTACCTGCAGCAGTGTCACTGAAGATAATGGAACTAGTGAGTGACAGGTTTTAAATGTGTGCAGGATTACTAACCTGAAACAGTTTACCTGCAGCAGTGTCACTGAAGATAATGGAACTAGTCAGTGACGGGTTTTAAATGTGTGCAGGATTACTAACCTGAAACAGTTTACCTGCAGCAGTGTCACTGAAGATAATGGAACTAGTGAGTGACAGGTTTTAAATGTGTGCAGGATTACTAACCTGAAACTGTTTACCTGCAGCAGTGTCACTGAAGATAATGGAACTAGTGAGTGACGGGTTTTAAATGTGTGCAGGATTACTAACCTGAAACTGTTTACCTGCAGCAGTGTCACTGAAGATAATGGAACTAGTGAGTGACTGGTTTTAAATGTGTGCAGGATTACTAACCTGAAACAGTTTACCTGCAGCAGTGTCACTGAAGATAATGGAACTAGTGAGTGACGAGTTTTAAATGTGTGCAGGATTACTAACCTGAAACTGTTTACCTGCAGCAGTGTCACTGAAGATAATGGAACTAGTGAGTGACGAGTTTTAAATGTGTGCAGGATTACTAACCTGAAACTGTTTACCTGCAGCAGTGTCACTGAAGATAATGGAACTAGTGAGTGACGGGTTTTAAATGTGTGCAGGATTACTAACCTGAAACTGTTTACCTGCAGCAGTGTCATTGAAGATAATGGAACTAGTGAGTGACGGGTTTTAAATGTGTGCAGGATTACTAACCTTAAGCAGAAGCTGGTAAGCAGGTATTCCAGCACCAGTTGCAGAAGACCAACAGTAGATATTAATGCATTGTTTGTCAGCTTGTTCCGATCTTCCTCTGAAGCAAGAAAATAGGAAATCTAGAGAGCATTGCCTTATGTGTAATCCTTAGCCCATTTACTAGGCAGCAAAAGGTGGAAAATGCTGTTCAGAGTCAAAATATACAATCATAAAATGTATTCATTTTAATATTGAAACTTCTGTATGGAAGAGAATAACTAACTATTCCAAGCTAATAATGTGGGTTTGAGACTTCAAAATGTACTAAACACCACTGGGTTTAACATAACTTTTAGGTAAGTGAGAAAAGGAAACTGGAGGATAAATTAGACCCCAGCTTTTATTCTAAACTGTGATTTCATTGTGATGCTTAATACCAAGCTTTTTTTTACTTATTACATATCTGCTTCTTTATCTCTTTTGTCAGTTCTAGCATTTCATTTCAAATCCTTACTGTAATAACAAAGAGGGCACTTGCTCACACTAAACTGAAAATGTTGAGATAGTTTGAAAAAACATTTACTCTAACCTTCCTCCCCTTCACCATCCGTAGCACACCCACACAACCCCTATGCACACACCCCAAGCAGCAGAATGGAAAGGGTGGGCTGTCCAATCTATTGTACTATCACTGCAAGACTGTACCTCCAACATTCAAGGGTGGTGCAGTGGTTAACATTGTCGCCTCACAGCAACAGGCTCTCCGGTTCAATTTTTGTCTGGGGTGCCTTCTGTGTGTTGTCTACATGTCCTCTCTGCATTTGTGTGGGTCTCCTCCCACATTCCAAAGACATGCGTCTGCAGCATTTCTCCACAGGCTTCCTCTGAAAATAGGCTCTGTCCTAGTTGGACTTTCCTGGTCAACAAATAATAAATAAATAAACAAACAAATAAATACATTTTACTATGAATAAGTTTGAAACTAGGAAAATGTGCACCTTTAACAACAATAAACCTGATGGAAACTTTGGTTAGAGTTGGTATAATTTGACTGTACACATTTTCCATTTCTGCTATACTGCATATGTATTTCAAGACCAGCTACTGGAAAGTTCTCATTTTTTAGCAAAGAAGCTGGTAATATTTTTTTTTCCTTAAAAAGTTCTTTTGCTGTGGTAGCCTTGGAAAGGTACATAATCAGAGAGCTGTAATGGTATATTTTAAAAAATCTTAACAGTTACGAAGTCATATTGAGGATGCCTGCAACAACAGAACTTTGGATGCTTGGAATGAATAGATTAGACGTTATGATTCCTGAAATCTTGTGGGTTGATTGATTTTCTCCCATTTTCATGCACTGATTCTGCCACTACATGTCAGCATAAAAAAAGGAATATACTGTTAGCACTGCTGAAGCTGGCAGGTGTGTGATGTCACTGTGCACTCTGTGTTTGCCAAAATGACTGTAGCACACCTTGACAATAAATACAAAACAGTGATGTAGATTTACAATAGATACGAACATGTGGTGGGTAACGGGAAAGGTCATAATTCACAGCAAACTGACCAAGGGAAGGCAGAAATAAATTATACACACAAAACAGGAGAGAGAGACTGAGAATAGGAGGGAGAAAAAAGACAGCAATTTAATGTGACAGCAGAAACTAGACTGCATACAAGGAAACACCTAAGGAACAATGGTGAGAGGAATGATTTTAAAATAAATTCAGCAGTTTGTGACAGCAGTAGCTATAAGTGGGTTGCTTTGAACACACAAAATAATCCAGAGGACTGATCATAATTCGGTGGTTTGAAAGTGAGACAGAAGTGTCCTCACCAGGAACTTAACAAATGAGCAACATGTGAGATGCAAGAAATGTGTGTGTGGGTGGGCTGCTGTCTTTCCGTTACGGGTTTTAGTCATAGGGTAGCTGGCAGCAGTCATAGACTGTAAAGCCACAGACAGCAAACGTCAAAAGACGGAAAAAAAAATGCTAAAAAAAAAATCACAGCAAGGAAAACCTAAAGCAGAGCAAAAGGGAGAGCAACTTCTATGCAAGTGATACCTCAATGGTAGAAAACCAGATTGCAGAAGTTTGTTCCATGGGGGGATGAGAGCAGGAGAAAATAAATGTTGGTTGTATATGGGCACATTCTGTACATTTGCTCTAGGCATTTCTTTCAGTAATCAATAACCACAAAGAAGGAAAAAATCAAAAGCAACAGATACTATTTAAGTTTGCAGACTGATATTAATAAATAATAAGAAGAACTTGAATATCAGTGATCATACCCAACAGTGCAAAAGTAGACAGACTATTAATTTCACAAAAACAGTTTTATTTCTGTTTTATTTTGCCTTTTCTAATGACTCTGAATTATGAAATGATGTAATTGTCTCTGGTTTCATCCTAGATCTGTTCTCCAAGGACTCTACCTGGATACTTTCTGTTCTCTGCAATTTAGGTTTTAAAATATATATTTTTAATCAAATCAAGATAAGATTAGTGTTACAATGAACTCAATAAATGCACAAATTTAGCTAACTCCTCCAAAAATGACATTTTATGTACTTTTCTGCTTGTATATAGAATTCAGAACTGCTTTAGTCTGTGTTCTGAGTATGCTTCAAACCATAAACACTTCAATGTATTATTTAATTAGACAAATTAATTATACAGTGTAAAGGACATTTTATTTTTAACTTTATTTTTTAATGCATTTGATGTACTAATGAAATAAATAAAAACTAATCAAACAAGAGCTACAAAACTATTTTCTTAAAATAGGTTCCAAATAGGTTGGGTGTATGGAACACTGGTCCCACATATGGTACATACCTTTCAACCTCTTACAGCAAGAAATCTAGACAAAGTCTAAAATAATGTGGGGATAAAGAGAGGCAGATTTAAAATACTACTCTTATAAACATAGTATGTTGCTAAAATAGCAGGTTTTTTTTCTATTGGCATGCATTTTCTGAAGGCTGTGAAGTCTGAAACTCAAATGTATGCCATTATTTAGTGACTCCAATCCTCAGTGATTTGTCAGAAAATCCTAAATTTTATGGGAATGGACCAAAAATATGAGGTAAAAATCTGGGCGTTCTACGAAAATCTGGACAGTTGAAAGGTATGAATTATGGTGCTGTACTACAATGAAAGCTATGTCTATAACAAAATCATCATTATGGACTTCAATGATTAATGGCAATGACCTCCCACTCTTGGCCTTACTCAGCTATGGTCATTATCTGCTCATACTTGTAGCACTTGGAGTCTCAATCATAAAATTCTCTAGATGTGACTGCACAGGGAGCATGGTTGCAAGTTTGTTTTAAATGGGAGCTAAAATGGTTTACGTTCAATGCAAAACTACCAAGAAATTATGGGTTCCTTCTCATTTGACATCCACAAGGCAGAATGAAGGCCTTACTGAAGGAATTCTCAAATTTCTTTGTTGCCTCACCTCTTAGTCACCCAAACTGGTTAGTAATGGGAGATTTCAATATCTCTGTCAATAAAGACCCTGCAGCTCTTGTTAAATATTTTGCAGCCGTTGTGCTGGATTCATTCAGGTTACTGCCTCAGACACAGAAGCAGTGGAGTTTCAGCTTGTGGTAGTTATATCCAAACTGACAGTGGAACCGATCTCTTGGTCTGACCATTCTTTGGTCCAGTCTGGCCTTGAACTACTCTTATTCCTCCTGACACTGAGCTATTCAAATTCAGGAACCTGTCTAATATCATAAATACGCTATTGCCTGTCCTTGCCAGCTCACTCTGCACTGTAATCTGGACTACGTAGAGGTATTAGTCACTAAGTATAACAGTTGTGTTTCTGCATCACTACTAGGTTTGCCCTGTAAATCTGCCTACTGGGCTTCCTGGTTAACTGCACCTCCTATTCCTGTAGCTATGAGTCAGCAGTGGCATGAAGCTTAGGTCTGCTCTACAGGCAGAGGAGGTATACCTCTCCATTTGGAGGACAGACTGGCACAGGAATTACGTCACTAACTACCAGTCTGAGGTCTCCTATAAAAAGGGATTTTTATTTGTTGAGGGAAAGCTCAGCTGCTAGCAATTAACTGACTATGATGTTTTAAGTGGTTAACAGGTTGTGCAGCCAGGCTAGCCTATTCAATCAAAGAAAAGGCCTTTACACCATATGATTGTGAAATGTCTGCTCAGTTCTTCGTTAACAAGGTAGACTCCATTAGGGGGAAATCTATCCTAGAAGTGCACAGTGGGCTTGTATTTGTCCATGACTGTGATCTGCCAAAGTGGACTTGGGAAAAATCTGATGTTATTAATTTTGCTAAATTCATACAATTATTTCCAAGTCTCTAATCCATAATTTGTGAGTTGGATACATGACCAACTAAGTTACTAATATTTTGCCTATTTTCCTGGATCTTAAATTTTTAATGCCACTTGGTCCTATTTGACAAATGGTCTTTTTCCATCTCCATTTTTATTTTTTGTTCTTTTTTTTTGCCAACTATTGCTAGCTTTAAGTCTCTGCATCCAGGATTACTCCTTCCTACCCCAGAGCCACTATTACTATGGGGAATGCCTTGACAAGTCCCTTCACTAGCACATTCCTGAACCTCCAGATGACAAGATCTCTCTGTCTTTAGTGAACCTGATGACAGCGGACTTTCATATTATAACTGAACGGACTTTCTGATATTATTACTAGTGTAAAATGGTGCCATAAGGGGATCTTCCCCCTTCAACTTGGTCATGTGTCACTTGTGCTATTTTCCATAACAAACTTCCACATCAAGACCTGCTCAACTCTGTTATTACCATTAGTACCCTTGAAACTTGGTTACATGCCCCAGGAAGTCCCCACACCTTTCCCCAGAGGAGCTGCATGCAGGTTAATCCTCATTCTAAACCCTCCACATACACACACGCATGCACACCTCCCAGCTCCAGCGAATACCAAAGCCAGCAGTAAAACTTTGCCCATCTGGATCACCTTAGAACTTTATCCAGCTACACCAACAAAGATGGCACTATTTCTATCTATTTTAAAGAAAATAAAGATTATATCAATCTTCAGGAATTCCACTCTCGATCTAGGTGCCTTGGATTGTTAATGTGGTCTCAACATCTCCCTTCATTGGGAAGATCATATAGAAAGTAATGAGTAAGTGGCATGGTTCATTTCTTGGCCCTCATGAACTCTGGAATCCTTTTTAACCCAGGATCTAAGCTCACTGCATCACTGAGACTTTTCTTGCATTCAAAATCAATAACCTTCTACAGGTGCAAATTCACGGATAGCATACTGCACTGCCTGGTCTGGCCTGATCTCTCCTGCTTTTGACACAGTTGAAAATCTAATCCTTTTAGAGTGCTTCAGGACCTACTCTGGGATCCCTAGTACATTGTTTAAGTATTTGCCTACCATGTATCATGGTACCTTCAGAGTGCAGCTTCAGAGGTTAATTATTCCTCTGCCTTCACCTCTTAATTGAGAGTCCCACAGAGCTCTGTTCTAAGTCCTATTCTTTTCCGCATATCAATACTGAAATTTAACAACTTAAGTTTGATCTGTGCTGATGACATCCAGGTTGTAACTCTCCTTTCCCCAGATGTATGTAGACTGCTGTAGGTGTATATAGACTATGCTGGTGCATTTAGACCATGTAAGTGCATGTAGACTACGTAGGTACAGTTAGACTATGTAGATGCATGCAGATGATGTAGGTGCATGTAGACTATGTGTGTACATTTAGACTATGTAGGTGCATATAGACTGCTATAGGTGTATATAGACTATGTAGGTGCATTTAGACCATGTAAGTGCATGTAGACTACATAGGTGCATTTAGACCATGTAAGTGCATGTAGACTACGTAGGTACATTTAGACTTATATAGGTGCATGTAGACTATGTATGTCCATTTAGACTATGTAGGTGTATGTAGACTACTCAAACTGTACAGAGAACTCAAAGAACTGTTTGAATGACATACTGCCTTGGATCTCTGCAAATAGGCTCAGACTCAACCCATCAAAGAAACTGGCATTTCACAACCCAAACACACACACAATGTATAATGGTTATAAATTGGAATTTGTGTCTAAGGAGTGAAATCTCAGAGTGCTGTTTGATAAGTGCTATCATTTTAGGAGTAGGTTCCAAATGGCATTCGGCTATGCTGTAACCAGCTGAGTAAGAACTTTATTAGGCACATTCTCCCAACAAAGGGCTTACCTATGACTGTGTAGACCTTGACCATGTCTGGTCTTGGCTACTGTAATTCCTTTCTTTTGGGCTCTCAAATAGCACGTTCATCAGGTTGCAGCAGTTAACAGAATTCAGCATTCAGGCTCCTGTTCTTTCTGGGCTGTTCCCTGCTGAACATAGAATCCCCTTCAATCTACTAGTGATGGGGTTTAAGATCCTGCATGACCGGCGTTCCTAGCCATATGACAGAGGTGTTGGTATCCTACCAACCCTCTTGCTCCCTCTAGTCATGTGCAGAATGGCTGTTGAGGACATCCAGTTTAGGCATGAATCTCCTGGGCTAAGGCCATTTTCTTACATGCCTCTCACTTCAGGAAATAATTTTCAAGTGAATTTCAGGACACTATTTTAGGAGATTACAAAAAACACACACCTGTATCTGTCACCTTTTCACTGGCTATTTTATTTAATTGCAACATATATTTTTTGATCATGTAGTTTTGTAATGTGCCTGTTCTAATGGGCACAGAAATTAAGTTGAATGATTAATTTGACTAAAAGCAAGTTGTCAGCCTATACCCCCCTCAGCTTTATCTGTTTCACCTTCCATATCCATTATGCTGTTTGCTTCATAATTATGATACCCCAATGCAACTTGTTTCTGTTATTGCTATAATGCTAAGATAGTCTTCTTCCAAAAAAAGCCATACGATAAGGTAGCTTTTCTGCAAAGCTCAGGGCAAAGGTGCTCATAATGATCCATTTTCACTCACCTTGCTGTCTGAATCCCCACATACATTTATACTGGCAACACCTCTCATTCCATTTACTACACTACTACCATGTACTGTTCTCCCTACTTTCACATGTATCACTAACTACACTGATAACTAATAGATAAGCAAGGACCCTTAAACAGCTTAAATGCTTGATGCTGACACATACACACCTACCTTAGGATCCTGTTTCCAACTATCAGACAGCTGCATGTATTATGCCTTAGGGACCTGTGTCTCCTAAGGTTGCTTCACTAGCTTCCACTGGTACTTACATCTTGTGCTCTGAAAGCAGCTGTTAAAAATGTTAAAACTTGTGGTAAAGCACAGAGAAGCCACACCCATGCCAAGGACAGTCAGTACCTTAGAGACTGTTGCTGTGTTTGCCTTCTGTCTGAGGCCCTACATCAGTTTTACAAACTCCCTTGCCACTGCGTCCTGCTTTTCTGCTCCTGAATGGACAAAGCATTCATCACCCTTCCCTGTGCAACTGGTCTCTCAAGCCTAAAGATTCTGTTTCTTTCCCAAATATTGCAGCAAACAAACAGCTTTCTTCTCTTTCACCTCCTTCCATTAGTTTTATATTCCTAACAATGGACCTACTTGCCCTAGTTATGCCTTCCTAATATGAGATAAGATGGAGGTGACCACAGTAGATAAAAGAATGGTGAAGAGGAAGCACCCTTACATGTACCTGTCATGCAAAAGGCACATAATTTCACTGTTGTAGACTTTTGTTAATATCTGTTGGAAAGACCCACAATATGTAGTACATGTAACACTATTGCCCTCGACATGCCTGAGAACATTGTGCAAAGACAAACAATCTACAAACATATGTCACTGCCACAACATGAATATGCTACAGTGCAACAGTAACCTGTGCAGTGCACATGCTGCGTAAACTGTAGAGCAAATGGAGTGACCTTCTTCAGCAACTTTAAGGCATCCGGAACGTCACCTGTACAGAATGCGAAGTTCACACAACTGCCTTGGACTGCAAACAAAAGGCATAGCATGAAGTGAATCTGCGCTGGGAGCTAGTGGTCCGGATACACAGTTGGTGTCAACATCAATAGAACCAGAACAAGACATCCAAATAGCTATAAAGTGAGCATGATTAACTGTAGCCAAAGAAGTCAGAATGGCCTCTTTATAATGCATAATGATCTCTATGTAGGATATCTCTATAAACAAGCACAGGTCACACTAAGCTTGTGCCTGTTCCATCATACCAAGTGGCTGCCTTTGCACTGTTTACTTAACTTATTTATTTACATATTTTAATTGTGATAGAGCGCTGATCTTCATGGATGTTATTCAGGACAGCACAGTAGTTACAAAACAAAGTAAACAAAAAGAGAGTAATACAGGTTAGTTTCAAACACAGAGTCAAAATATACAATGATCAAAACAGCAACAAAAACAATTTTCAAAGACCAGAGGGAAAGAATAATTCAAATAAGCACAATACAGGCACTAATATTAAAAAGTACATATACAAAGTAAGCGGGTTATTAATGACCTCCCATTAATTAAACATGTAACAGAAGAAGATGAACAGTAGGAATAAGTAAAGATTTAAGTAAGTAAAGGGGGAGAGGAAATAAAAATGCATTTGTGCAGCCCATGTGTGTTGCACAAGTGTAGCCTAGATGCTATCCCCACAGGGTAGGCAACACAGTCTACGTCAGACACTCAGAACTGAGGTACCGATGATGAGCTTATTATTATGCAATGTGTCAACAGTTATGTCCATCTCAACTTCTGGTTGCTGTGTCACTCCTCTGTCTACTTCTACACACTAACTGGTAGCACCAGATGCCTGTTTGAACACTTAATAGATACTGTAGATAAAATACTCGACTCCAGTAATGCAGTCTTCTTACTTTGGTGCCCTCCCCCCATAATGGTGTCACGATCCTCTGCTGCTAGATACACATCTATGTGATCCCTGTTGCAAATGCAGCATAGTATGCACAAAGTAGTTAAAACAGCAGCAGCACTCTCAGTGTCACTATTGCCAAATGACTAAAGTGTTAAGTGTAAAACCTGTCATACCTGCTCCTCTTCCGAAGTACATCACCTCACAGAAATGTTTCAGTTTGCCTACAACCATGAGAGACTGACAAACAATGGTTCCACATCCTCCAAGACATAACAGTGGCTGTACTGATTATATCAGTGTGCCATCTAATACACGGATAAATAGAAATGCAATCAGAATACAAGCATACCATGCCATGCCTACTGACCAATGAAAAGCACAACTGTTATACAGTGAAAAAATATGCCACTGTGTATACATCTGTTCTGATTCTGCTAATCTACACTGTTACTGATATTGGGTACATCGAAAGATACAAGCAGAATGGTGAAGTTTGTGGCACTGGAACTGGCAGATCTGCAGGAATTCCAGAAGTACCTCCTGACACAAGGACACATTAATTACCATACGCCCAGTGTGCAGATGCTGTGTGCACAGGATCATGCATCTGGTTGACTGACAGCTTTTATTCATGGAACATATCCACATGTGGGAGGTTTGAGTCACAGCCAATGTACTGGATGTACTTTATTCAGTCATATGCAGACACATTGGGGCACATCTGGGGAGTAAATAGACCTGTACACATTGGTCTACAGCATATAATATGACTTACCTGCTGAATCACATGAAACAACCACTTCACACCCACAGTGTAAGGTCACTAGTTGTGTCTGTCCAGTAACAGAAGACAGAAAACTCCTCATCTAGAGTGAGGGTTGGGCACCCAATGAAGCCAACCATAAGTTGGCCAACCATAACCCTCAGCTTCTCAACAAAAATCCACAGTAGACATTGCTAATAACTTCAACAGCTTCTTCACAGAGACTATCCAGTCTTTAGCCAGCCAACTCTCTCCCAATGGCTCAAATTCTAATGTAGCCACACCCAGTACCCAAACATACTTTACCTTCTAACCTGTTCCTACTCAACTTATTCATGCCCTACTTAAAAAGAACTAAGACCCATCACCCTGGCTGCCAAACTCCTCCCAGCAAACTATCTGCAAAAGGCTGCTGACACCACAGTATACCCCATCTCTATCTTGATCAACAGCGCTATATCTGAAGCTACTGTGCCCACTATATGGAAAATCTCCCATGTCATACCTCTCCATAAAGGAGGCAGTTCCACTGAACTGTCAAACTTTAGACCCATAGCTATTATGTCACCTCTAGCTAAAATTATGGAGAAGTGTGTACACATACAGCTCATGCACTACCTCACACAGAACAAACTGTTATCCAACTTTCAGCATGGCTTTAAGCCACACCACAATACTACTTCTGCCTTCCTCTCTTTCTCTAAAGTCATTAACCACAACCACAATAATAACAAACTATCCTCAGCACTCTTTCTAGCTCTGTCCAAGGCTTTTGACATGGTTGACCATAAAATGCTTATAAATACCTTGAAGACATTCTCCTTAAACAACCAAGCACTCCAATGGTTTCAATCCTACCTGCAGGGCAGGCAACAGGCAGTTCTTTTTTTTTTTTCTGAGAATTATTTTTTATTGCAAATTTTCAATCTTACATGACAAAACAAAAAGCATGACAGACAATACATCAAAATGAGAATATACATTATGCAGATTATGTATAGGATAAGAACATCAAAAACAACAACTATGTACAACTCATACAATGCCCACAGCAATTCCTATATAATTCCAGTACAGCGTGATAAGGACTATTGGTATCTGTAAAATAACAGTACTTATTTAAGTATATGTTCAGATAATATTTCCCAAAATTCCTTCATAACTGGTTTGTGCTTAATATTGTGGAACAGGTATTTATGTGCCTTGAGGTAATTAATAGCTATGTGTTTAAATCCTTCCCATGATAGGGAGTGTCTGTTTTTCCAATTCAAGGAGATGTAATATTTGATTAACATAAAGATAGGAATCAGTACCTTGCATTTTCTTTCTGATACTCCGGGGGGGGGGGGGGGGGATTATGAAGAATGGTAAATTCCCATGACAGGGTGGATTTTTCATATCCAATTCTTTCAAGAATCACCCTCAAGGCACACCATAGCTTGTAGGAACATTTGCAGCTCCAAAACGAGTGAAGGATATCATCCGATTGGTTCGGGCAATATTTACATTTAGGGGCAGGACAAGCTATCATCTCGCCTACCCATCACATTAGGAGTCCCCCAGGGGTCAATACTAGGACCCCTTCTTTTCCCCATCTTTATCAACGACCTTCATTCAGTCATCCCAGATGCTATCTGCATTCAATATGCGGATGACTCCACCTTGATTTGTTCTGACACCTCACCAGCTACTTTATTCACATTAACTCAAATTACCTTCAATACAGTGGAAAAATGGCTCTCCAATCAACATCTAATCCTAATCCCCAACAAAACTAAGTTGCTCCTCTTCTCCCCGACATACAGGACCCCCCTGCCAGCCTTCAACATAACTGCTAACAATGGCACTATCATCTCCCCAGAAGCCCAAACTAAACTACTGGGTGTCATAGTTGATAACAACCTGAAGTTTGATGTGCATATCAATCAAACTATCAAAACCATTAATAAAAAAACTTGGCTCTCTTTACAGAATCAAACCTTTCCTTACCCACTTGCTAGAACTGCAATTGCCCATTCCCATCTACTATCAGCTCTTCTCTATGCCTCACCTCTATTATTCAACTTAAACAAAACATATCTAAATAAACTATCATCCTGCTATAACCACACTGCCAGATTTGCTACTGGCATATAGCCTACAGGACACACCACTGTCACAACCTAAATAGCCTAGGATAGCTTGAACTGCCAAGCCTACTGCAGTTCAACCAGCTAATAGTGGCACATAAAGTTTTTTACCAACCAGAAAATACACCTGCACTAAAAAATATTATCAGCCCCTACATCAGCACCCGGCCACTGCAATCATCAACTAGACTCCTAGTTCAAACATACAAATCCAACTACTCAGCTGGGGACTCTCTATTTGCCAACACTGTTGGAAAAATATGGAACAGACTCCCAGATGACTTGACCCTAGAACCCTCACTAACTCAATTCAAAACCAAACTCAAGAAATACTTCAAAATTCATTGGTTATGTCCTTGCACTAACCCCGACTGGTGACCTCTCTATTTCTTAGGTGCCTTACCTTCAACTACTTCTAACTTTTTATACCACTCCATTTCAGGAAGGGTCAATTGTATAACTGCTGCTCAGTGTGTCTTGAACCCGAATTTAATGTTATGTATGTTTAACTTTGAAAATAATGTTATGTTTTGTAAAGTGTTTTATAATAAGTACTATATGTGCTAAACGCTGGTATTGCTTATGACTGTAATCTGCTGGAAACTAGCATTTACTAAGTGTTCAATGTGCAATATTATCTTGGAGCTTTTCTCCCCAGGCCTCCGCTGAAAATGGACATCTATCCAGTCGGACTATCCCGGTCAACAAATGTAAAATAAATAAATAAATAAATAAAATAAGCGAACTTATGAGCTAACAAAAAAAAGTCTTGTATCTCCTAATGCCATTGTTATGCATGACAGTGAAATGTCAGCAGGAGACATGCTGTATCTATGAATGGTCACCAAATGCACTGATAAAACAGTCACTTGCAACCACTGGAAATCACTGTTGTGCCCACAGTCCTCCAAATCAAATCAGGATGACAAGGTGTTCCCTTACAACCAACACACAAATATCAGACTCCTACATATCAAAGCTTGTATCCCTCTGTGTTACAGTAAGACCAGTTCAACATGGTGTGTCAGGTGCACCTATACATATAGTAAATAATGTTAACATTGTAATTCCCTGTGAAACAGGTGACCCATATATGCTGCACTATTAATGATCTTATCATATACACATCTGCCGAGTAAGTGGCTGGCCCATATGTTGGTGTTAGACACCATACATGATTATGTATTGACAGTCATGCAGTACAAAGGTTGCCACTTTCTGTATCGCATTTTCCCAGGAATTGACCAACATTGCGCAGATAGTACCACAAGTTAATGTTTGGTCCTGCAAGCTGTGAGGAAGGTAAACTTGGATTTCCAACTAAGAGTATCAGCAACAAATTTGACATGTCACCCAGGCAGCTTCAAACTAACATAATGCCTACCGTGCTTGCTTTGTTGGGCCATGTTTGTCCTCTTAATGAAGGTAGTTCACCTACAATGTGAATGCTTATCACACTGTGTATTACTCAGTTTCATTGTCTCCAACATGTATAACATACATTTCTCTAGCAAGAGCAGTTGCACTACACCATAGCCGTAGTAGCTGTTTGTTGCAGTAGCTGTGATGCACCTAGACAAACAGCACATATCAGTTATCTTAAAACTACTAAGCACATACAAACACAGCCTTTCAACCTCAAGAAATTTGACATAGTATGTATTTCACTATCTTGCTGTCATATTTAATATACATAAAAAGTAGAACTTTTTCTCTTTGTGTAGTATGAAATAGTGCACAAATCAAGTGTTGCAGTATAACAATAAGATAAAAATATCATTGGTGCCATTGCATATTTAAGGTGTGCCATGCCACACCTTGCACTTCTATAACAAAAAGGTTTGTACAGTAAGGGCTCCCTTTCTCCATCTTTTGTGTTCTTGTGTGTTGCATAAAATGAATTTTAGGTGAAAAATAAAACAATCAAGGTGCAACCTCTTTGTATCATTATAATCACAAAAAAACACAGTGCGCAATGTACTAGAAAAAAATGCACAATGCCAAAAACACTATGAAACTATGCTTAAATGGATAAAACATTTGCTAAAACATGAAACAGATAAAAAAACATCTACTAGAAAGAATAAAACTTGTCTTGACACAAAAATGAAGTGAATGGTAGTAACTAGGCATACGGCCCAAATTCCCACTTGTCCCAGCACACTGTCTGGTTAAGTGAATTGCTCAAGGTCACACAGTAGGCAAATGAAGGCGGAAAGCTTCAGACCCCTTGTATCCTTGTCACAGGAAGACACTATTTCATAAGTCCAAAGGATAAAAAGGTTAAAGAGACAAACCATTCAGTAAAAATTGCACAAAGACCCATCCATGCTAGAGTCTTCACTGAGTAACACTTAAGAATCATGTTTAATACGGTGAAGCCAAGTTTTATTTTTACAAAAAAAATGTGTTTGCATACATTCTTTTGCATGCAAACACTCTTTTGTATCTAAATATGTATTGGTTTTACCATATTAATTCAAAAGTTTACATTTAAAAAAACGCTTCCAAACAAAGAAGTCTAAATTACTCCTGCCATATTTACAGCTTTAATATTAACATAGCAGCAGGATGAATTTACATCACTCTGGGGTCCCTATCAAATTACATTACATTTGCATGAAAATAAAATGCCGCTCTGAAAAATGTCCATAACTTCTTTTAATGTAAAAAACTAAGCAATTTCATTCTTGAACTTAAAAGTTCTGTTAAGTTCAAGAACAAACGTGCTTAGGTTTTTTTTACAATAAAATAAGTTGTGGATATTTTCAGAGCGGCATTTTGTTACTTTTATGTTTTCTTAGTATGCCTGCTGTGTTTTTGGATTACTGCATTTGCATGAATCAAGAATTATGAAGTAATTGTTAAGTATCACTAACCTGTTAAAAATACTTGCTTACCAAAACTGGGTGGTCTTTGTGTAACAGCTACATACATCTTGGAGCAGCTGTTCTGCAATTTTCTCTAGCCGCCTGAAACATGGAACACAGTGTACCTAGAACTATTAGCTAAAAGCCAGTGATAGTAATAAGACTGGGGCAAGCATGTTCCCCCTGTGTGTACACTTGTTGAAGTCAATGGAAAATGGTTTCTACACAAATGAAGGAACTTTGAGGTCACCAAAAATCACACCTCTGTTGCACATAGAAACATGGTGATATTCACATGCTGCATTATGAAGCAGAGGTTTGACTGCCTGCAGAGATTTGCATTTACTCAGAGCAGTCAGGAAACCAAAGAACTGCGGTGGTGGTGCTGTGGTAGCATTGTCGCCTCACAATAAGACGTTGTCCTGTTCAATTCTCAGCTAGAGCGTCTTCTGTGTGGAGACATGCGTGAATGGGCATACCTTCGTTGAAGGTTGTGCGTCAGGGCCGGCAACTCGGCAAGTTAAACTCTACTGCCAATCATTAGCAGACTGGAGTTCCACTGTGGCGACCCCTAACCGGGAAAAGCCGAAAGACACAAGTGAGGAAACCAAAGATATGGCACAGTACAAGTAACTCTACCAAGGAACTTTTAATTGCTCTAATTAAAGTTTCAACAAGAAAACAAGACACACATGTATTATCAGTGGAGACTGGAAGGAAAGGCTTACTTAGAATAACAAGATGCATACAAGAACAGAGTAGGGAGACAGACTTTAGTTAATTCACTCCTTCCAACGGAGTCTTAAACATTTTTACTCTGACTCTCAATTTCTTCCCAAACCTTTTGACAAACTCAAGCTATACTGTCAGAATTATATTGTCAGAGTTCAAACAAATCTTTATATCTCTAGTATCTTAGAACCATAAATGCTACTAAGGAAGTCAATGACAACTTGTCCAGCACAAACTAATCTTAACAACTGTTACATTCACTGCATTCTAGGTCTTAAACTGGATTCTGCAAGCCACAGTTACACAGCAAGTATTAATTTTTTTGTAGTGGTTTGCAAATCACTTACAATATCTCAGTAACCACTTGATAAAAACTGCAAGAAAGACCTAGCCAAGATAGTCTTCATTTTGAAAAATGTTAAACCTTCTGTAGTGAAGGTCCATGGATACCAATGTTTTAGCCACTGAACTGGTTTCAGTAAACACTTAAGCTGCACATGATGTCAGAAACATTTTCTGTCCAGCAGTGAGGTTTCACATGATGCTAAACAGCTCTGTCCGAGTTGCTTGTTTGTTGAAGCATTTATAGAAATATGAAAATTATGAAATAATTGGATAGAATATGAACAGCATGTAGTATCTCTTTAGCTGTACTGTAAAAATACCAAGTATCAATACATTTCTGTTGTCCATCTTGTAAGTTAAGAACACTTTTCCAACAGTTTATAAGCACAATTTTTTTAATTATTAATATAAATATGATCAAGAAATACCAGCTCCCCCTAAAGAGGTCACTAGAATGGCAACAGAGAACTGCAGATGCAGCAATGGTTTAATGACTCTGCTTTTCTTCTAGCAAATTTCAAATATATATATATATATATATATATATATATATATATATATATATATAAATTCATTACAGAATACCGAAGTTCCACAATCCCTAAATTCTGAATCCCGAGGACCAGAATCTCTAGATTGCGGAATCTCAAACATAGTGAATGGGGAATGCCATACAGTGCGGAATGGGAACTTTGTCGCTCACTCCACTGTAGTGGAATCTCGGAGCTGGTATATTTAAGTTGCAGGGGGTGTGGGGGGTGCAGGGGGGCTTGCCCCCCCTCCTTGCATACATGTTAGAATAGTCTGTTGTATGTTTTAATTTTTTTTTAAGTTTCGAGATTCCGCAATCTCAAGATTCTGGTCCTCGGGGTTCAGAGTCTCGTGAGTGTGGAAATTCGGTATTCCGTAGTGATTTTACATATTTATATATATATATATATATATATATATATATATATATATATTTAACACTACACTTACATAATACCCGTTTAAGTCAAAATGAGGCCAGCACCAAAGAGTGAATGTATATATAATTTAATGTGGCATAACTAAAAGAATCAGACCGGTTTCGGCTCCATGGCCTTCCTCAGTGATACAGCACTGACAAATAATGAATACTTACTATTGCATTCTTAATTAATAAATTAAGACAAACAGGTATTTAAAGGCACAGTTTCCTAACAAGGGGTTTAACATATATACAACCAACTTTCAAATTAATTTACAGATGGTCATTCAAACCAGGGGAAAATAAGCCCCCTAATTTGATAATCCAACCCCTCTCTTTATTATTTAATATGCCATGCCATCCCATTTTGTTGGATCTATCCTCCTATAATTTATCAATAATCATGTAATGAAATTTGGCTGTTTTATGATTTAACACATGTTTATATACAGCATTTGTCAGACGTTGATTTCTAATGTCACTAAGATGTTCCGACATTCTAATCCTAAATGGTCTGGACATCTGCCCCATATAAAAGGCAGAGCAAGAAAAGGTGGCCAAACAGACCACCCAATCCATTCCACAATCTCCAAAACATTTAATGTTGTACACCCTGCTGGTATTTTTGCTGGAAAATTCCTTGGATTTGAGCATATGTATATGAAATGAGCAGTGCCCACAGGGGAAAAAAAGCAATTTATCCCCTGTTAATGTTAATTGCTGGCCCAAGCCTGTGAATGTGCGCCCAGTTTTATAGTGATTAAAGTATGAGCCTAAATTACAGCCTCTTCAATAAGAAAATTGACACTCGGGAGTTAGTTGTTGTGTCTTTCGGCTTATCCCGGTTAGGGGTCGCCACAGTGGAACTTCGGTCCGCTAATGTTTGGTAGTGGATTTTTACGTGCCGAGTTACCAGCCCTGACGCACAACCTTCAATGAAGGCACGCCCATTCACTCATGTCTCCATGCAGAAGACGCTGTAGCTGAGAATCGAAGGTTAGTATCTTGGCTAATTCCTGATTAGTCAAAAGAATGTTCCAATTGTCATTAACCACATTTCTAATGGCATTGATATTCCTGCCATAAGTTGTCACAAACCTAACAACATTCTCCTCTGTGCCTGTTTTCACCTTGTATTCCAATAATTGGGCTCTGTTTTGTTGTCTGGCCCAATTAGTGGCTGTCCTAACATACCCAGGTTCATATCCCCTGCTGTGAAACCTAATAAAGGTCCTGTTGATGGTGCTCGTAGGTACCTTGATCTGAACAGATTCTCATCACTCTAAGAAACTGGGATTTGGGTATATTTTTTATAATATGATGGGGATGTAAGCTGGTTGCCTTCAATAAACTATTATACTGGGGGTATTTATGAATACCTGTGTAGAAAGTGTATGGTCCGGGTTCCTTGTTATCCGAACATCCAGAAAATGGATTTCCTGAGGATGCATATTAAGTGTAAACTCCATTCCCCATTTGTTAGGTTTTAAATACTGGATAAACTCTAATAAATATGCAGTATCACCTCGCCAAATCAACCAGCAATCGTCGAGGTACCTACGCCAAATATCCATGTCCCCTAAATAGATGTTATGTAATGGGTCATAGATAAATGTTCTTCCACGTACCCCATAAAAAGATCTGCATAAATGGGGGAAAATGAAGCCCCCATTGCAGTTCCCTGTATTTGCCAAAAGCAGTCTGTTTGAAAATAGAAAACATTTTTCGTTTGTTAACTTGTATGGCCGAACTTGTACTAAGTGTTAAAACCGGGTGGATAAATATCTGCCTTATCAAGCCAATACTGTAGGGCTTTCAATCCAGCCCAATAAGGGATATTCGTATAAAGTCAGAATGGACAACCAAGAATGATAACCAGCAACCGCAGAAACAAAAAAGGTAGCGTAGCTTGAACAGCAGCACCCGACTTCCACTCACAAAATAAAAAGTGGAATAAATATGAATGAAGCGTGTGGGCTTGGGCTCCACTGGCGTAGCTCTCACAAAAAACCAAATCACAGTTTATACCATAATGTAAATAGCTTAAGTAATATGTCAATGCGGAACTGCCAAAATCCAAAACCAGATTTAGATTTAATCATCTTGAAATGTGTAAAACTAATTTTGTTTATTTTATTTGTTTTTGCAAACACATAAAACTTTAGAAATAACATCATCGCAGCTTCTCAGAATATCTGTGTATTCCATCTTTTTATTCCATTTTTGTTTTTTAAATTTTTAAACCAACGCTTTAACGAACGTCTAAATCTCATTAAAAGACATTAAAAGCAAACAATGATGTACATATATGTAATATGCTTTGTAGCTTATTAAATAAATACAAATAAATACTGCTGTCAACCAGTATATAATGAAATGTATGTATGTATATCTGTAAAAAATCTGTATGTATAAAAAATTTTTTTTTAGTATTATATAAAAATTGTATTAATATAGCAATACATTCTAAGAGTCTATAAAAACTAGAAATATATATATATTACTATTAAATAAATAAATAAGGTATTATTAATTATTAAATCATTAAAAGAAAAAAGGTTGATGAAATCATTAATACCTCTGCCATTTTAACTTCTTAGTTCAACAGAATCAGTGAGGATCTGCCATTTACCTCCTAATTTCAGTTCCCCATGTGAATTTTCTTTTGGTTATTTCTTAATAATAAAATAAAAATATAAAATATATGTTCTTCCTACATGATTTTTCTCTCTATATAGTATTCTACAATCCTTTGAATTTTTTGAATTCTATAGTAATGTTCAGAATTTATACTTTTTTCCTTTTTTGCCTGCCTAATAATAAGAACATATGTTACATTATATAAATAGACTATAGAATTATATGAATAGTGTTGCCATTGCAACTTCTACTTCTATCTAGGTTAATTGTGTGGTTAATATCATCTATTATGATTTTACTATTTGTGTTGATTAATTTTATCTGCCTTGCATCTTCCACACTGAAAATTTTTTTCCTTTGTTTTCCCCCTTCTAGACTTCCTTTCTAACTTTTTTTATTTTTACAACCTTTTATACTTTAATTCTAGGTTTTAGTTTTCACATATTCAATTGTTTTTTCATTAATCATACTAATGGGGTATCCTCTGTTCAACAACAATTGTGTAATGATCCATTTGTATAAAGGGCTGTGACATCTAAAGTACATATTATCCAACCTGGTCCCAACTGTGACTCAGACAAAATTTGGAGAAATTGAACGGTGTCCTTCAATCTTGAGCAAACCATTTTTAACAAAGGCTGCAAATACTGTGTTAGAAACATAGAAAGGGGTCCCGTCAATGAACCCCTGCCAGATACTATAGGTCTTCCTGGTGGTTTCTCCAAACACTTATGAATTTTCAGTAGCAGATAAAAAATTTGTTTCTGGGGATCATCTACCACAAGTTGTCCTTTAGTAGCCACATCAATAATCCCTTCATCTGCTGCAAGTTCCAAAAATGAATCTATATCTTTTTTGAACTGCATAGTGGGATCCAGTGGCATTGACATATAGCATCTGGAATCATGTAGCTGTCTAAAAGCTTCATTCAAATAACATTGCATGTCCATAACCACCACTGCTCCTCCTTTGTCAGCTGAAGTAATGACAATATTAGAGTTGCTTTTCAAATTTATTAAAGCTTTTTGTTCCTGTTCTGATAAATTATGACCTAACATGCGTGAATCATATTGTTTGAAGTGTAAATCTTTGAGACATGATTCTTGGAATACAGAAACAAATGTATCCACAGGAGGCTGAAAATTTGATTTCTGAAACCAAAAATCAATACCTTTCTTAGTCTTGTCCTGTTCACCAAAAAATTGTTTCAAATTTAACAGACAGCAAAAGGCCAACACATCACTGACAACAGTATCTTTATTCACAAAAAATCCAGGAACATATGATAATCCTTTACTGAGTAGTTGTAATTCAGCATCAGTAAGATCAACAAAGGAGATGTTGTGCACATTAAAGACATCTTTTATCGGGGTATTAAGACCTGTAGCAAAGTTTCCACATTTTTCACTTTTTCTATGTTTTCTGGATTTTTTGTGTGCTGGGGACCCCTGAGTGAGTACTTGTTCAATTTCTGTGGTAGACGAATCCTCCCCTGAGGTGCTACTATAGTCTGTTTTCGATCTTTTTAAGATAGATCTAGGTCTTTTCTTCTTAAGTTTCCCAACACTGGGCTGCCCATCAAAAAACTTAACAGTTTTTTGGGGGCCAAGTGGTTTACCCCTTATATAATCTGCCAGGTCCCATTGAAATTTCTTAGTTTTTAGTGTTTTCTCCAAGGATAATAGCTCCTGAGAAAGTTTAGTTAAACACAATTTATATTGGGCCTGTCCATCAAATTATTTAATATCCTCACATATCTGTTTGATATCAATAGTATTTGTTTCTATAATATGTTCATAACTGGAAGAAAGAATATTAACAAAGGACATGGTCGCCTGTTGCTGAGCAGTTGCCTATTCTTCTATCAGTATATCATCAGGAACACTAACAAAAGGCTGTGTTCTAATTCTTAACCCCCTGGGTGTGATATTTTTTGCTAGGCATGCCCTAAATAATTTTAAGTGCCACACATTGGTCCTAAGTGACAACGTACTTTTAGTCAGCTTCCCAAATAAATCTCTACAAATGTTGTCTGGGTCCCTCACATTACTGCCCATATTTTCACTATGGTCCGTAAGGCCAAAGATATGCAAATCATCTTTATCCGATGAGAATCCCTGTAATATAGTAACCAAGTCCATTTTCCTACCAAAATATCATAAACCAATCTATGATGGAAACTGAAGATTAACTATAACAAGTAAACACTCTATATTAAGTCCTTCACACCTCCAGGGTGGTACATACTAAAACAATGGGGTACATCTATAATAAATTCTGATATCAAAGACAGGGTAACTTAACAAAAAATTCCAACCTACAATATTACTGTGTGCAAATACTTTCTTGACCGAACTTCACAGATTAATTACAGCTACATATATTATACTACATAGGTATAAATTATACCAGCAAACAGTGCATGAGTACACTATCCAATAGACCAAACACATTAATGACTGAATCCTATCAGCTTCAATAAACATTAAAGCTAAAGAACATGTGCCAGATGAAATCCTGTTCAAATCTATACAGTAATAATATCAAAAATATTTTTAATATAGGGTTTTCCAGTGTGCAAAAAAATTAGAACATTATACAGGATTAATATATATTCCTAGAATCTTATCATGGCCTGACATTCAAAAAGTGAATCAAACAAGCAAATAAATGTGCCCAAGACCATATCCAAACAACAGGTTAAGCTTAAGCCATTAATAATATGAATTTACACAAGGACACAACATCTTTCTCTGTCATGACAATTCGTACTATGGCATTGTCAATTTAAGTATAATTAGAAACATACATTCATTAAATCTGTAGGGTAGATGAAAAGCATCCAGTTATAACCTTCAAACAAATTACAATGAAAGTCACATATTATAAATTGTAACCATAGTCCAGAAGGTAATTACTGGAACTGGCAATCAACGTTCAGTAGGCGTCAGTACCAACTGCCAAAAAAATAAAAAAAATAAAAAAATCGAAAGATAAGCTTCTGAAAAAAAAAAACAAAGTCATATACCATTAATCCAAAGGCCAAATGCTGGAACTGACAAACGCTCCAACGTTGTTGGTTCCAATTGTCCAAACCGGCTACTAGTATGAGCGTTGTTGTAATAAATCCGGTAACACATAAGCATATCCCAAAACGAGCATCCCCAGCCCTGAAAACAAACAAGGACTGACGACCTATCAAAAATTGGCGCCCAAAAAAAACTAATATTACAACTGGCAATAAACACTCCCACGTCGTCAGTTCCAGTAGCTAAAGAGACAGTAAACCAAAGGCTAAACTTCCAAATCGTTGTTATACTTAGGTAAATAACTGGAATGTTCACCAAAATTGATGCCTTTAATATTTGTGAACTAACAATAAACGCTCCAACATCACCAGTTCAAGGTATAATACAGATAAAAAATGTCCCAAAACAATCCGAACCCAAATCACTTTCTGGAAATAATTGAAAAAATCACATACCATGAGTTGAACTGACTTTCATTTGGATGTTCTTAAACTCTCAAAACCGAGGGCCCAAAAAGATCTTCTTTATTATAACGGTCAGCTAATTCAGTGGTTGAACCATGTCTAATGGTATTGTAACATTGTTAATAGTCCACACCACTAGAAACCTACACATAGATATGGCACAAAATAGTCACAGCATACCTCCATAAGTAGCAAGAAAACACACTGTTCAGCAAATTATTTATAAGAAACAGTCATTTTCCTGGGAGGCTCACCCTCTCATAAATGGCACTCAAAAAGCCAAATACTGGAACCGGCAATAAATGCTCCCACATCATCAGTTCCAACATCCCAAACAATGACAAACCAACAGCTAGGCTTCCAAGGCGTTATAATAGTTAAATGGACTAAAATAGGCTTGGGCCAGCAATTAACATTAACAGGGGATAAATTGTTTTTTTCGTATACATATGCTCAAATCCAAGGAATTTTCCAGAAAAAATACCAGCAGGGTGTACAACAATAAATGTTTTGGAAATTGTGGAACGGATTGGGTGGTCTATTTGGCCACCTGTTCCTGCTCTGCCTTTTATGTGGGACAGATGTCCAGACCATTTAGGATTAGAATGTCGGAACATCTTAGTGACATCAGAAATCAACGTCTGACAAATGCTCTATATAAACATGTGTTAAATCATAAAAGAGCCAAATTTCGTTTTACGATTATTGATAAAATATGGAGGAGAGATCCAACAAAATGGGATGGCATGGCATATTAAATAATAAAGAGAGGGGTTGAATTATCAAATTAGGGGGGTTATTTTCCCCTGGCTTGAATGACCATCTGTAAATGAATTTGAAAGTTGGTTGTATATATGTGTATATATGTTAAACCCCTTGTTAGGAAACTGTGCCTTTAAATACCTGTTTGTCGTACTTAATTGATTAATTAAGAATGCTATATTAAGTATTTATTATTTGTCAGTGCTGTATCACTGAGGAAGGCCATGGGGCCGAAACCAGTCTGATTCTTTTGGTTATGCATATTAAATTATATATACATGCGCTCTTTGGTGCTGGCCTCATTTTAACTTTTACATTTGTTTTTTTGGCCTTTTGCACCTGCGAGTACGTTGTGTTAGACTAATACCTGTTTAACCAGATGTAATTTAGTTTGTGATCTAAAAGGGTAGCATTTGAAGTAAGATAGACCAATAAGTTAATAAAAGAATACCCACCTCAGGAGTCATGGGAACTCTCTAATTCACAGCAGGATGCATTTCCAAGCTGCACAGAAATTTGGTTTCTAAGCCAGGTATGTCAGTTTAAAAATCAAAGTGTTAGCATGGCTTTTCTAAAAGTTTGTATGATTGAAATGTGGTTAATTGACCAAGGGAAAAAAAATCTACTGAGGCTTTCTGTTCTTTCAGAGGAACCAAATCCTGTTAAACAAGGTATCTTGAACAAAACAGAAGTTTTTTTTATCTTCTCTGGTTCAATTGCACTTTCCCCACCTAGCCTTTTTCTCTCTCCACTCTAAACTGAATTTTCCTTACTTCCCCTTTCCCTACTATTTAACTCCCCTGGAAATGACTCACTCTTCAGTGTTATCTCGTGTACATTTTATATATATTGTATATAGTTTGCTCTCCCTTTTCTCCCCTCCCTATCATTTGTACTTGTTCTGCCATAACTGCCTTAACAAGACTCATATTCTATGCAACCATTGAAAAATGTCATCTCAACATATGACACACATGCTAAGTAACCAATGGACGAGTTCATGTCTCTGATTTTATAGTGTATCTGCATCCTCAATATTAACTTTAATTTGCTTATTTTAATGTATCTGCATCTTGAATTGTAACTTTAATCTGAAAATGTAATGTTTACTATGTAATGTGGAGCTTTTCTCCCCGGGCCTCCACTGAAAACGGGCTCCTGAGCCCAGTGGACCCCCCCCCCCCAGTCATCAAACTGAAATAAATAAATATTATTTGAGAAACAGGCTTTATAGTTTAGGAAACATATTAAAAAATGTCAGTTTGATAAAAATAAAATAGAATTAATAGTAAGGGTTATGAAAGAAACCGAAAGTCATATTCTGACAACAAAATTAAGCAAGTGATGAAGTTCTGAAGAAACAAAGCTGTTGGATAACAAAGAGAGGCAGTCTGACATAGCAGCAAAGGAGGTGATCCTAACAGGGTGAGCGAGTTTTGGAAGGGAAAATACAGCAGAAATGAAAAGAGTGGCTAGAAAAGAAGATTGTTGTGTATGATTTTTACGGAGGTCAGTTCGTAGGATTCTCTGTAGAAAAGATGTTTAGTAATCAGGTTTAGTAGAAAGAAGAAATGACAGAATATCTTTTTCACTGTTTAAAGCAAATGTTTTAGGAGCTGGCAGAGCAATAGTTAAAGAAAGTGGTATAACAGGTGATATTGCATTATTTACTAATTTAGCAAAAGATATGTTATTTGGTTTGCATGACAGAAGCTGGAAACAGTTTGAAAAGCTGGATAAAATGTTGTGGTATGTATTGTGGGAAAGATACAACAGAAAACATAACTCACCGTTGTTCAATGACCAATGTAAATATGTTCTAGTTATTAGCTGAAATGTGAATTATATATACGCTTTTAATAATAATAAAAAAATCATTAAGTATTACTATAACTGTAACACTCACTTGAGCTACCACCATCACAGGCAAATGTGACTTCAGTTTAATGTCTCATCTGAAAAAGGGAACCTCAAGGATGCAACCCCCCCCCCCAAATTATCATCATCTCAGTTTAACACTTCATCTGAAAAAAATTACACCTCAGGAGTACAGCTCCCCAACCGTATAATGCACTAAATCAGTACTTGCAGGCATACAGATACGCTAAGATGAGTAGTTGGCATGACAGACATGCAGTCAGAACTTAGCATAGAGAGTAAGTCAGGGCTTATGAACACCTGAACCGATGGTCAATATGCTGGGAATAAGGATGGGGGAGAATGGATGAGGAAGCAGGGCTACTCTGTTTACTGGCAGTGATATTGTGTGTGTGTGTGTGTGTGTGTGTGTGTGTGTGTGTGTGTGTGTGTGTGTGTGTGTGTGTTTAAGAGGAAGCTGTAGGCTTTTGATGGGTATATTTTAAATGTGGGGTAGTGAAGCACTCCAGCTACTACCAGTTTCCTGATAGGACTGAGTGTAGGCACAGGACACCAGTCTCAAATAGAAGAAGACAAGGTCTCCATTTTCCTGACATACTGGGAAGGATGGTCTGGTCAGTGCAGGGTCTGTGGAGGATGATGGCACCTGTCACTGCCTGGAGAGAAGGAAGGCCTGTGAGTAGATACTGCAGGTTGCTGATGTAGGGTTTCAACCACCAGAATGATAACTGCTAATAACGGATTTATCTGACCAGCTCTACTAGATTTGCTAACAATGGTGGAGGTGCCTAGGAGATGCTGCATATATTTAAGGGTATTTGCATTGCCTCACTGTAGTCACAGTAGAGCTAGGCTCTTGGGAGGTGCATATTACTCCTGCCGTCATGAGGTATTCAAGAATAAAGTAGCTATAAAGCAGACAAGGCTAAAATGAAGCATGATTCCTTTAAAATATTTGTCATGGTACTGCGACATATTTTCCCTCCAAGTATTATTTTTTTTTTCAGATGCCCCTTTTAGTTGATAGACTGTAATGGCTCCACCACACAAACATGGTGAACTGAAATCTACAGCTAAATCTAGTGTTATTACCAGGGTAACATCATGGAGGGATAGTTAGATTTATGTGGGCCAAGCTTTAATAAAAATTATATGGAATGATACAAAGGCAGTGGCACCATTGCATTAAATTCATCACTTGTCCCAATGCAGATCAGAATACTGACAAAATGCTTCGAGTCCAATGTCCTTCTAAAATAATTCAAAATGATACAGCATTCTCTGCTGTTTAGCCAAGACCTAATAATGACAAAATATGTCTAAGACGACTGGACAATGAAAATGTCATTTTATCATTTAAGAAACATGAATTTCATCTGTGTTACAAATGAAGTCACTAACTGGTTTTATTATTCTTTTGTAACCTCTGTTGCACTCCACTTGTGCAGAAGCCAGTGCATAATTAAAGCAGAAATTACCTATTATAATTGTTCTTGTTCATTAACTTAATGAATAAATAATATACTTTTCTTTTACAGACAATAAAAGAAGGCAACGGATGTAACCTTTGTTTAAAGAACAAGTTTTGAATATGCCGAAATGAATCCAGCAATTCCACCTAATAGAGTATCTCAGCAGGGTGTCAAGCACTTGGTACTAGCAATGAATTTATTTTAACCAGCAAGTCATACAGTGGGGGTTAGCACAGCATACAATGTTCAGTCATGCAAGACACATTTCTGCTAATATTCAACGAGAAAGAAAGACACACGCTCCCACATACACAGACATCCACACCCACATACACGTAAATACACTCATTCTCTCTCTCATTTTCCCTGCAGTAATATATCAGTAATGCTTTTAAAGTGGGGATAAAATGTATCACATTTTATTAATGACCAAAACATTAAAATGACAAGACTAATAAAACTAACAATAGAATAATATATCTGGACCAATAATGCACAAGCATATCACTCATACAGTCAACAAAGCACACGGACATTTCAGGTCATGCATTCGCTTTTGCTGCCAACAGCTGTTAGACAAGTGCAACCATATGCATAGCCACCATTTCATAAGAACTATGCAAAAGATGGGAAACAACTTATGTAGCTATAACTGCACAGAACACAAGACACAAATGACCACTTCTGCAGCCATAAGTACACAAGTACATTTAATGGCATATATAACATGTTTTTTTTCAGCCACTGTTACTCAGAAAGCAAGATGCCTAGTACCGCTATAGGTTCATAGGTAGGTACTAGGCTACTGGCCCTAGGGCCTGTACAAACCTAGCCATAAAGATTCCCTGGCTTTCGCCACCCAAAAATTATTTTCCTGTGCCCCTGTCGAGCAGAGTCACAGAAGTGATCCCAGGGGTGAATTTCCTGTCTCCCATCCAATCGTCAAGATTTTTCTTAAAGAGGGCTAGTGAGGTGCTCTGCATGACATAAATGGCAGTCTGTTCAAAACAGAAAAATAATTCCTAACATTTCTATATCCTGCAAAACAGAAAACACTCCTAGTAACCCTATAACATGCAAAGCAGAAAAACATTCCTAGTAACCCTATAACCTGCAAAATAGAAAAACACTCCTAGTATCCCTATAACCTGCAAAACAGAAAAACATTCCTAGTAACCCTATAACCTGCAAATTAGAAAAACACTCTTAGTAAACCTATAACCTGCAAAACATGAAAAACACTCCTAGTAACCCTATATCCTGCAAAACTGAAAAACACAGGAAAACTTACACTCCTGCTTCTGTGGTTACCAGTGTACAAGAATAATGCAAAATACATGCAGCAAGTTGTATGTGTCTTCTGTGAAGGTTGGGCACAGGGCTGATAACTCGACAAAGTAAAAACTCCACTACCAGTCAATCTGCGGACCAGTGATCTTCTGTAAAAAGCCAAAAGACATTGCTTTTTTTGCATTCAGCAATTTGTATAATAAAAACTGTGAAAAATATGCACTTACCCTACCTGATCTTCTACAGTCTGCTTTATCTCATCAATGTATAACTTAACACTTGGTGGTATATCATTATGATCCTTGAAAACAAATGCACAGTATGGAGGTGAGGCCTGGGTATTCAGACTGTTGGATATCATTAAATTTTCACAAGGCTGAAGGAGTGTGTTCCCAATACCTTTAGCCATCCACATGATGCCTGCCAGGAGCATTTTAATACTAGAAAAAAAGAGTGTTGGTACAAGGACAGATATACTTCCTATGCCAAACAAATATGAAATCACAAAGAAATATAGCAAATAGTACAAAACATACTATGCACAGTATGTTACATGAAGACAGCATCTGATAAGAAGCAAGATACCTTTAATCATACCAAGTATAACACTTTTAGGGCATTAGTCTTCAGTGTAAATGGGATGTCAATGGAAGGAAAACACTGGCTTGCTTAGTTCACCAGAAAAGTGCAGCTAGTTCCAAAATAGCTGTCTTGCCCCAACTCTTCAATTTATCTGATGCCTTTCTCATCTACTGTATGGTTCTCAGTTCCTCTAGCCCTCCATACTCCCCAATAACCCCTCCATGAGCTGCTTGTTCATGTCATCACTAATGTCACTCTCCATCATCGGGGGGGGTGAAATCGTCAGTGCAGGGCCTTTGGTAGATGACAGCACCAATCTGTTTTGAGACAGAAAGAAGTTGTGTGGGTAAATACAACCTGCTGCTGGTGTAGGGCTTTCAATCAGAAGAAGCATCGTGCAATATAGGCTTCAGTAGGGTGATTTGTGTTACTGGAATGTCTGTGTACCAGCTAAACATCACTTTCCTTTCTCTTTCTAGGTTACCATCTAAGCTCCTCTCCAACCTGCTCCCACAGAACCTAAATAAATAAATAAATAGATCTTTTACATTAACAGGCTTTTGTTCCTATCTCTTCCACATTCTGCTTGAAACACTCCACATAATCTAACATTTGTAATGCTGAAAGTTTTTTATGTCATCGGAAGTGATCAAAACTCGTCTGAATGCTTCTTCTAGCATGAAGTCTTTGCGAGAATGTAAACAGTGAGGATTGAGGTATGTGCCCATTCCCCACTGTAGAGCAATGTCAGAGTTGGTATATATAATTAGCAGGGGGTATGGGGGCGGGCACAGTCTCCACATGGGAGTGTTTTGTTTTTTCAGTGTTTTGGCTTTTGATGTTTCAGGATCGATGTTTAGCCATTTGAGATCTGTGTACTTTGATGTTTCAAACTACATACCTTCTGCTGAGCAAAGCCCACTCTTTAAACAGAGAAATAAAATGGGACTGGATTTTTTTGCTGTCAAGATAGCAAAACATTCTCAGTTGGGAATTAAATAAAATACACTCCAGGATACCAGATACTGGTCTGGGTGCATATGAAAAAAACATTTCTCACCTCATATCATGAAATTAAAAAAGTGCTCTAAATCATGCATTGATCTTAAGGGCAAGAAAGTGTGGAAATAACTGCCCTCCAGAACCACCTAGTAGCAGCAGAATCACAAAAACACAGCCTAAATAAAGGAGAAAAACAGAAAATATAAACAAAATGTAATATGACATCAAAAGATAAAAACTACAGACAGTGATTTTATTTTTTAACAATAAAAAGTTGGCTGCAGTGGTGAGGCGGTTAGCATTGTCGCCTCACAGCAAAAGGTTCTCTGGTGTGTGTCTTTTGTGTAGTTTGGGTGCCGGGCTGGCAACTCGGGTCTATATCAGCATATCGAATGCTGAAAACGCCGAATGCAATTTCATCAAACTGAAATGTTCGAAATCTCAGAAGAGCGAACTGACGGAACATCGATTTCTTTCCCAGGGAAAGAAATCGGTGTTCCATGCAAAAAAAAATAAAAAACAAAAAATTTTAATATTTTAAACACTAACAGAAGTGGGGGGCTATAGTTGCCACACACCCCTACTTAAATATACCAACTTTGAGATCGCACCACAGTGGAGGAAATAGCAAACTCCGATTACGGCCCACCGATTTCTTTCCCTGGGAAAGAAATCAATGTTCCGTCAGTTTGCTCTTCTGAGATTTCAAACATTTCAGTTCGATGAAATTAAATTCGGTATTTTCAACATTCGAAATGCTGATAGGAACCTGGCAACTCAACACCATAAAATCTCTACTGCCAATCAATCTGTGGACCACTGATCCGCTGTGGTGACCCCTAACGGGAGAAGCAATAAGACACTGCAAGAACAAAGATGTATTTCATAGGTTCATAGGTAGGTACTAGGCTATCTGCCTGACGGCATTTATAAACCTAGCCGGAATGTGTTGGCTTTCGCCACCTCCTTAGATTAGTTCCCTGTGCCTCTGTCCAGGACAGCCATTGAAGTGATCCCTGGGGTAAACTTTCTGTTTCCCATCCACTCGTCAAGGTTCCTCTTGAAGAGGGTTAGCGAGGAGCTCTGCCTAATGCAGATTGGAAATCTTGTTCCAGAGCATGGGAAGTCTATGGGACAGGAATCTATCCCTCCAGCATGTCCTATTATATTGTTGTGGTGAGGTTTAGATCCCTAGAACGTGTGGCTCGAGAGGATATGGTTTTCTTCAGGTGGAGCATGTCCATCAATTCTGGGTTGGACATGGCCTTGTATGTCAGGCAGAGATCACCTCTGAGTAGGCGGTATGCAACCGAGTACAGCTGGAGTTTCTTCAGTCGAGCTGCATATGGCATCTGCTTGAGGTCAGTGATCCTCTTGGTGAGATACTTCTGTGGTCTTTCCAGTTGTTGCAGGTGTCCTGTAAGGTACATACCAAATGGGGCATTGTACTCTATGATAGGTCTGATGAGTGATGCGTAGAGGGGCCCAATGACCTCTTTCGATCTGGATGCAAACCCTTTTGTGATTAGGTGGGCCACATAGAAGGATTTTCTAACCACTTTGGAAATGTGATCATCAAAGGAGAGGTTACTATCTACTTGGGTCCCCAGATCCCTTATTACATCTTCCGTATTCAAGGGGCTACCACCTATGTGATACTTTGTGGGTACTTTTTTTTTCCAAAGGGGATGACTATGTAGTTTTTGGCATTTAGCTTGAGGCAATGGTTTTGACACCAGGTATCTGTCTCAGTTAGACCCTTTTGGAGGATGTCTGTGTTAGCTGGAAAGTCATTTATAGCCCCTAGTTTGTAGTCGTATTTGCTATAATACAGAGCATAGTACTTATATTAGAGCTACATGTAAAATTTGGACTGACTAGTGAGAAAGAAACAGGTTACTTTAATTACATACGAGACATTTACTTTGAGATTATTATTTAAAGCAAAAATAAGGAAAACTGAAATGGTTAAAAATGAAGTTCCCTTTCTCTTCATTTTTTCTTTTGGGGTAAGTCAGTGAATAGGTTCCAGCACAGATATTTGATTTTTTTCTGATGGTTAGGGACTCAACAATCAGTAATGGAGCTTTACTTCCTTTTACTAGCATAAGTTCGTAGCAAATATCCAAGTTGTGATAAATAGCACGTGACAGGATCCCTGATACTATGATATGGGAATCTACTTTGATCTTCTACTAACACAAACCAATGAGTGATTACACACGACTCACTGTACAGCACAAACATTCATGAAAATTATTTTATTATTTATTATTTCACATTTGTTTACTGGGCTAGTCTAACTGGATATATTTCAATTTTCAGTAGAGGCCCGGGGAGATAAGCTCCATGACAAAACTGTTAACATAAAAAATTACAAAGAGAATATATAACAAGAATGAAATTATAGTAATATATACACTGACAAATATGGTTAATAGGAAATCATTTGAAGAAGATGTAACAAATACAATGAAAACTGGAATTTCAGAAAAGGCATGGAGGTACATTCCCTAAATGCAAAAAGGAGGTATACAGGCTAGTTCAATTTACAGGTAAAGTAAATCTCTTAATGGCAAAGAAAAAAGAAAACAAGGAGGTAATACAGTCTGATGCCATATACCGTGCATTACACAAAGAAAGAGGCTGCTTAATGATCAGTAATAATAACAATGAGTTTCAAAGAAAAAAATTAACAATTAGTTTTACTAAAAAAAAAATTTTTTCTCACAGATAAGTGAGAGAGAGAAGGAAAATTAATACAGAGCATAGAGGTCATATATTGTAAAAAAGGAAATGACAGAAGAATTAATTACAAGAAAAAAAGGGGAGACAGGGCATAACTTGGGTAGGGGAGAGGTTTAGGCAGGTTTAGTACAGTTGCATGACCAGTGTGTTCTGAGGAAACAGATACGTTAAATTATACAAAACACTGTAGTAAGCAATTTTGCTGTTAGGGGCAATTGTTCCCTGGACCTACATGTGGTAATGTAGGACGAAGTGTGTATCAACATTTGGACTCACCTTGAAACAGACGCAACATAAAAGGCCACACCAATTCTACTGAGGCTATTAATGTAAATTCCAAAAATAAAAAGAAATTAAAGAAATAGCAGCAACAAGGAAATGATTATCACAAAGTGCATTGTCTTAATAACAACACTAATGCACATCCCATAAAGTAAAGCATCATGGGTAATATATGCACTTCCCCAAGAAATTAGTCAGACTAGGTCATTGTAAGTAAAAACTATGGTATCAAAAGGTCCCTCAGTGCACTATGTAAAGGACAACTTATTAGGCACATAATAGTCTTATTACTGACCCACTAAGAACTACCAACGTCTGGTACAAGTAGATGCCAAATGGTAGCCTCATGTAAGAAAGCCTATTAGAAGTAAATTTCAAATGATGAAGAGATTACAAAAGTGCCAAAGCACTAGTGGGCACTGGATATGAAGTTAGACTCACAAAAAATAACCTGACTCCACAAATCTGACACTGTAATGTATCATGGGTAATATCTGCAGCTCTCCATGAAATTAATTACTTTAAAGCCTCGGCAACGTCTACCCTCAGGCTGTACCTTTTTTCTTATTGGCAGATGGCAGTTAGTCTCAGGGTAAATATGAGATCACCCATCCAGTCAGCTAGGTTTAGTTTGAAGGAGAATATTGAATCACATTATGTAACCTGCAAAGGAAGTCTCTTCATCATGTTCTGTTCATCTGCTGATGGAGGTTCAAGTCTCTTGCTCTAGTCTTAGCTGAGCTGCTTAATTTACTTAGACATAGAAGGTCAATGACCAGCAGATCACTAAGCATGGACTCCGACTCATGATGCTATAATATAGACAGTACAGGGTCAGAGCTTCCAGTCTCTACTGGTAGCTAAGGTGATCTCGGGAGTTTTTTTGAGTTTATCAATATGCCAAGTAAGGTACATACCAAAGGGAGCACTGTACTTTACAATGGGTTTGATCAGTGTTGAATATAGGGAAACAATAACATATCTGGATGTAAACAAAACATCTTTGGCTATTAGTTGTGCTAATTATAAAGATTCCCTGACTACATTTGTCACGTGATGATCAAATGAGAGGGAACTATCAGCACAAATGTTCAAGTCCCTGACTAACGTTTCATTTAGTAGATCCTTGACTAACTTTTTATTTAGTAGGTCCCTGACTAACTTTTCATTTAGTAGATCCTTGACTAACTTTTCATTTAGTAGGTCCTTGACTAATTTTTCATTTAGTAGACCCTTGACTAACTTTTCATTTAGTAGGTCCCCGACTAACCTTTCATTTAGTAGATCCTTGATTAACTTTTCATTTAGTAAGGGTGTATTGTACACACTGTACACTGTAGTCAGTTTCTGTTTTCCAAAAGAAAAGTACAGTTTTGTACCTACCATAAATGTAGATGTTCGAGTGTTCACCCTGCTGCAGTCATCACACTTGGGTTATCCTGTCATCAGGCGGTCCCGCAGTCGGCCGGAATTTCAAAGTCTTGGTCTGGCGTTGGTTGCTGTCGCTTCTTCCTTTACGTCAGTGCGCCAGGGGTATATATAATGCATCTGACGCCATCTTCTTCAGTTTTTCTTGCCCCAGATGTCAGGTGCCCCCAAAAAGGTGGTCAGTAATTAGTACTAAATAAAGTAATTTTTTTCACAAACACAAAATCCCTCCAGCTATAAGCAAATACATCAGGAAGGTATTGTATAGATTTAGCCAGTTAGATCAGAGGGGATGGAGGGAGGGTAACCTGGACTGCAGCAGGGTGAACACTCGAACATCTACATTTATGGTAGGTACAAAACTGTACTATGTTCATCATGTTACCCTGCTGCAGTCATCACACTTGGGTAGAATCCCAAAGCTATGGATGGGTGGAGGAGTTAGAGGGTTAGAGGAGGCTAGAAGGCCCTGAAGAAATACAGTGGCGAAGCCAGCCCTAGTCTTAGAGTAAAGTGGTAAGTGATAGTGTTTGGTAAAAGTGTGTACTGAACTCCAAGTTGCAGCTTCCAAAATCTCCTTGGTTGGTACCCCCCTGAGGAAGGCTGTAGATGTAGCTGTTGCCCTGGTAGAGTGGGGCCTAATGGTAGCAGGAACTGGTTTTCCATAATGGGTATAGCAAAAACCTATGCAATATCCTATCCATTTGGAAATGGTTTGCTTTGATATAGCCTTCCCTTGTGAAGCTGTAGCATAGGATACAAAGAGCTGGTCAGATTTTCTGAAAGCCTTAGTTTTATCCAGGTAGTAGCGAAGTTGCCTGTGAATGTCCAAGGAATGCAGGAGTCTTTCTCCTTTGTTCTGTGGGTTTGGGAAGAAGGTGGGTAAGTGAATGGTTTGATTTAAAGACACACTGGAAACCACCTTAGGCATGAAGGAAGGATTAGTACGTAGAGAAACTCTGTCTTGATGGAAAATGAGGAAAGGTTCCACTGCCATTAATGCCTGCAGCTCTGAGACTCTTCTAGCTGAAGTTATTGCTAGCAGCAGGGTAGTCTTCCATAATAGGAACTGTAGATCTGCAGAGAAAGCTGGTTCAAAGGGAGGTCGCGTAAGTTTTTCCAGAACAAAATTGAGGTCCCATGTTGGTGTAGGTGCTCTCCTGGGGGGGCCTAATGTTTTTTTCCCCTCTGAGGAACTGCCTTAGAAGTGGATGTGAAAATAAGGGTGGTTCTGTGTTGTAGTGGGCTGAAATAGCCGATGCATGGATTTTAATGGAAGAAAAAGAAAGTCCTTTGTGCAACACCTCAGTTAAATACTGTAGAATCTGAGGCAGGTGAGGCTGAAGTGTGTTTTGGCCTTTAGTTTGGTTCCACGCACAAAACCTTTTCCATTTGTCCGCATAGGCCTTCCTGGTGCTGGGCCTCCTAGCTTCCAGAATAACATCCATAACTGCTTGGGAAAGAGGAGCTGGCTGGATATTTAGGTGATTTTCCATGCAACCAGATTTAAGGTTTTTAACTGGCTGTGAAGAATCTGATTGTTTTGCTGTGTGAGCAAATGGGCAGTTTGTGGTAAAATCCAAGGTGGACCCTGGGCCATATTCCTCAATAGTGGGTACCAGTGCTGGTGTGGCCAGTCTGGGGCTATGAGTATCAGTCGTGGTCTCTCCTTTCTGACTTTCAAAAGCACCTTTGTGAGGAGAGGCAATGGAGGGAAGGCATATACTGTCAGGTTTTTCCAGCTGAATGAGAGTGTGTCCACTTTCCAAGCTTGATGGTGAAGTGTCCTTGTACAAAATTTTGTTAGTTGATAGTTTTGAGGACTGGCAAACAGGTCTATGTCTGGAAGGCCCCATTTTTGAGTTATCATTGCAAATACTTGTGGATCCAGTTTCCACTTGTGGGGATCCATGATGTTTCTACTGAGGTCGTCTGCCAATGTGTTCTTTTGTCCTGGCAGGAATTGAGCTTGTAAGTGAACTTGGAAAGCCAGAGCTGTGTTCCACAAGGGCATTGCTTGCCTGCATAGAGGGTAGGAGTGTGTACCCCCTTGTTTGTTTATGTACCACATTACTGTGGTGTTGTCCGTCCTTATTGTAAGTTGTCCTGGATGTAATAGATTCTTGAAGGCTGTCAGAGCATTCTGTACAGCTAGCATCTCTTTTTGATTGATGTGCAGATTCCTTTGATCTGCAGACCATATGCCTTGAACGCACTGTCCTGCCATGTTTGCCCCCCAGGCGTAGTCCGATGCATCTGTCGTCATAGTTTGCCTGGCTGGGGGCAAGGTGAAAGGCTGACCCTTGTTGAGGTGACATGCCAGTGACCACCATAGAAACTCCTGTTGTAGGCAGGGAATGAGAGATATCATTGTGTCCAAGCTGTGGCTATGTTGAGACCATACGCTTTTTAGGTACCACTGTAATTTCCTCATATGCAGCTTTGCAAATGGTATTAGTAGTATGCAAGATGCCATGAAGCCCAAGGCCTGCAGAATTTTTCTTGCAGGTAGTTGTGTCTTTGTTGCCATTGTTTTGAAATATTGTGTCAGTTGTAGTTGTTTGTCTGGCGTCAGATAAGCCTTCTGGGCCATTGTATTCAAGCTGGCACCCAGGAATGTCATATTTTGTGAGGGTACTAGTTTTGATTTCTTTTCGTTTACTGTGTACCCCAGGCAACTTAGAACATGTTTTACAAAAGCCAGATGTTTTGTAAGAGGATGTCCTTGCTTTCTGTTTGGATGAGGCAGTCGTCCAGGTATGGGTATATTTGAATTCCTCTTTGTCTGCAGTATGCAATTACTGGTGCCAGGCATTTTGTGAAGACCCTGGGCGCAGTAGATAAGCCAAAGGGCAGTGCAGAGAATTGGTTATGGGTTGAACCTACAATTAAACCGAGGCATCTTCTGCAACTTTGTCTGATAGGGACATGCAGGTATGCCTCCTTGAGGTCCAATGTTACTAGCCATGCTTTCTTGCCCAACATGGGAAGAAGCTGCTGTAGTGTTAGCATCTTGAATTTGGGTACTTGTAAGAAGGTGTTTAGAATTGAAAGGTCCAGAATTGGTCTCCAGGCATTGTCCTTTCTGGGAACTAGAACGAGTCTTGAGTAAAATCCTTGGCCTTGCTCTCCAGTAGGTACCAGTTGAATGGCTCTCATGTCCATGAGAGCTGTAATTTGTCTTTGTGCCTCTGCCCATTGATTTTGTGGCAAGTTTGGCATTCCTCTTTTCACTGGCAAGGTGTGAAAATGGAATCTGTATCCTCATGAAATTATGTCTGGGACCCATTTGTCCTTTGTGACAATGTGCCAGTTGTCTGAAAAAAGTGCGAGTTTTCCTCCCAAGGGGGCTGCCAAGAGAGTGTTGCTTGGCCAGATGAGATGCAAGTCATTGAGTTTACCTTCTGGTAGTTTGGGACCTGTCTTCTCCTCCCTTCTGTGCTGCAGTGCCCCATTGTTGAGGTTTGTACTGGGCTTGTGGTTGTCCTCTGCCTCTTGGACGTCTGTATTTACCCCTCTGTGGCCTGTCAGTAGCTGGAAAGGACCAATTTTTTGTTGGCCAATTTCTGCTGAAGCGAGGGGGCTGTACCTGTAGGAAATCTTTGACTGTCTGCATAGATTTTCCCTTATCCTCCATTTTCTTTAAGACTTCTTCTGCTTTAACTCCAAAAAGAACATCCTGCTGTAAGGGAGCATCTATAAGCTTTGCTTTAACATGATCAGGCAGAGTTTGTTCCTTTATCCAAGCATGCCTGAGTATAACAGACCCAGTGACAGCTGCTCTGCAGGAAGCCTCCAAAGAATCAAACCCACATTGTAAAGTATGTTTGCCCACCTGTTCAATTGCATGCAACAGATCCTGCATTTCTTTCAATTCAGACTGTTGAGGGAGTGTGCTCATTTTTTTGTTTTAACTGAGACATTAGAAATTGCTGATATTTTAGCATGTGAAACTGGCAATTTAGTGCCTTCATAGCTAGAGTGGCTGAGGTGTAAACCTTTTTCCCCCACCTGTCTAGTGCTCTGGAGTCCCTTTCAGAGGGTACAGGATTTTTAGCCGTAGAAGCCTTAGCCCCTTTGGGACCTGGGAGACAGTCTCTGGATCAGCAACAGGACTTTTGTACAGAAATTTGTGGGAATCAGGCACTCTATAGTATCTGTCAGGTTTGGCCGGAGCAGGAGGCAGAGTCTGGGTTCAAACTGGATTCTAAGTAAACATCATCCACAATGTCTAAAACTGGGGGGATGGCAAGTGGTCTGTGCTGGGGGAGTAAAAGAAACTCTCTGAGCCTTTTCTTTGAGTCAGAGTAGTCCTGACCTTCCCAGTGAAAATGTTCCCTCATAGTGTGTAAAGTTTCCCCAAATAAGTAGTCTTCAGGGGGAGAAGCTGAGGGAATGGAATCCTCAGCATCAGAATCTTCATAAGGGGGAGAAGGAGTAATCTTGGTCCTCTGAGGAACCTGAGGAAATGGACAGTTGTTCAGAGGATGCATAATCTTCCTCTTGTCTAGGCCTTTTGTCAGGAGGGGGTTAGGAACCCCTGATTAAAGAGATCAAATCTTCATCCATTTTGAGCATCTGTTTCTTAGGCATGGGGCCTTGAACAGGGAACTACTGTGCAGTCTTTTTAGGTTTAATAGGAGTCTTCATCTTAGGAAATGTTTTAATGGTGAGCGTCGTCGGTCTGAAGATGCCTTTAGAAACCAAAGGTGTTTCTGCAGCACCGACATCTTTTTCAGCAGTGTTGTCGGTAGGAGCTGAACAAAATGGCTGCGTTGGCCTGGTACTTTCAGCCAAAAGTTCCGAAGCGGTCTCGGGTTCCAGATCTGCAGTAGTCAGGGGCTGCATCGGAGCCTCATTGAAGAACGGTGAACCGGAGACTGGATCAGCCGAGGCCTCGGAGTCTGGCTTGGGTCTAGGCTGCCTGTCCTTATCCTTGCGTTTTTTGTGCACGCTGGTAGTCGGTTGCTCTGACGGCATAGTGTAGTTAAATTTTCTACCGAAGTAGTGTCGTGCAAAATCAAAGCATCTTTTTATAGTACGCTTATTAAACCTAGCACAAAAATGACAACTAGTGACGTCGTGGTCTGGGCCTAAGCAAAGTATGCAGTAAGAATGAAAATCCTTATGAGGTATTTGTTTCCCACAAGAAATACAATTGTTAACTTTTTCTGACATCGGTCGGAGGCAAGAAAAGTTTCCCCAACGGGGTACTTAGCTTTATTGAAGACTTTGGTCTGAAATTCGAGTTCAAAAATCTCAGGAGTCGGCCAACCAGCACTTGCGAACTGCTTCTGCTTCGGGCACCGCGCAGCAAGAAAGACTGAAGAAGATGGCGTCGGATGCATTATATATACCCCTGGCGCACTGACGTCAGGGAAGAAGTGACAGCAACCGACACCGGACCAAGACTTTGGAATTCCGGCCCACTACGGGACCCGCCTGACGACAGGATAACCCAAGTGTGATGACTGCAGCAGGGTAACACGATGAACATCAATGCTGCACCTCTTAGCAATTTAGACCCATTATCCATTTACCAGGGATTAACTTACAGTAAGCTCTTTCTGTAGGGTATAGACACCTGGGTTGACAATTACATCCAGTTTTCAATTGTCTGCAAATTTGGTTATTCAAAAGAATTATTTATTATTTTTGAGATCAGTGAAGTAGATGCCAAACAGGAGAAGATCCATTAATTACCTTAATACAATCTGAAGAGACACATCCACAAAGTAGGATCCATCTTTCAGCCAATTGACCACATAAAGAGCTATGTCTAAGGCTGATAATTTCCTTACAATTCTGGCAAAAGGTATGGTTTTGAATGTTTTGGACAGATCAAAAATAAAGTGTGCAAATAGAATGAGCACTGCTGAAAGCCTGAGTGATCATTTCAAGGAAATTAGCAAGCTTTAGCAGGCACGATCTCCCCTTGATGAAGTAAAATTGTTGGGGGTCAAGCTTAATGAGATTTTTGATATCATAATTAAAACTATTAGTTGTGATGCTTTCTTTAGTTTTACAGATCAAATTCGCAATGCTGACTGGTCTATAATTTCCAAGGTTCATTATAAGACCACCTTCGTGAAGAGGTGTCACCACAACAGTGCATCTGATTTTAGGAACATACCTTGTGGTTAGGCCTAGGTTAAGCAATGTCAGGAGAGGTTAGGTGAAAGCCAGTTTGATGTTACTTAATAACCATGCATGCGTGTTTTCAGAACCCACTGAGGAACTGTTTTTGATTTATGACAACACTAGAACATTTTCATTAGTGATGATGGATAAGGGACTCTGGGGTGAGTGGTCTCTGAAAAGGGGTTTCAGAAGTGAAGTTTGCAGAGAAATTATTCTCTATATTTTTGTAATGTCACTGAGGTCAGAGTGGGGGAGCGGTTTCAGTAAGGAAAAGTTCAGAACACTTTTAAGTGTAATTTCCCAGTTTCCTAACAGATCAGGACTGCAATTGGTCACCATAACAAAAGCAGTTTCTCTCAGCATTTAAGCAGAGTAGGTTGCACACAAAAAGCATTTGTTAAGCTTTCACTTACAGTGCTGTGTAATTAAGCAGGTCACCATTTTGGTCAGCCATAGAGCTCTTTTTTCTACTTGAGTGTTTGCCTCCTTCCCCTGTAACTTAAGTAAACTGACTCTTACATTAAGAGCTATAATACTTACCTTATAGCTTTAGGACACCTTAGGAAACCTTGTAAACTGCAATAGCCCTGCTATTACCTCCTTCCCCTGTAACTTAAGTAAACTGACTTTTACATTAAGAGCTATAATACTTACCTTATAGCTTTAGGACACCTTGTAAACTGCAATAGCCCCGCTACGCTTGGGCTCTCTTCGCTCCCCTCCCTGTCCCCAATTCCTTCCTGCCCCAAGTACCTCTAAATTAAAAGTACTATAGCCACTCCCCCACTTTCTAGATCCTATCTGCTTTCATCTGGGATAATTCCACCCACCCCCATTCTTCTACCTACATTTTAATAGCACCTATTAGCTTTCATCTGGCATTCTCCCATCCCCCTTCCAGTACCTTTAGGTCATCACTCTGTCTTCTGGTGCTGCATCACCAGGTAAAACAGTTCCTTAACTCACTAGCTGAATCACAAATAATGATATACTCCTCTTTACTACCCCTCTTGTTCACACCATACCTCCTTACCTTGTATGAAAACCAGTTTCTCATGGGACTTCAGGTCCCGAAAGGCCATACTATCACCCCAGATGTAAATCCTCCCACCTTCAACTATACTTACAGTACCAGGTCCTATCCAACATCTTGTTCAGTCTATCAACATCTCAACCCCAGGCACATTAGCTCTAGATACAAACACTACCACAAACTAATAAACAAATTCCTGAAGTTCATCACCAAGTACAGACTTAACCTAATACTTGGTGGTGATATTCACCCGAACCCTGGCCCACCCACTTCAGATACACATACCCCCTCTACTTGCAATCTAAGCTACAAACCTACAATTAATAGGCCAACTAACTCTCTCCTAGCCTGTCATCTCAATATCAGAAGCATTAATAACAAGGTACATGAATTGCATGTACTTCTGGATGTCCACTCCCCTGAGATTCTCTGTATCTGAAACCTGGTTAAAACCTAAACCTAACACTACAGACAATGAAGTGTTACCACCTGGGTACAACATACACAGGCTGGATATTGCTTCCAGGAAGGGGGGTGGGGTAGCTGTACTCTATAAATCTGAGTTGAATGTCACCATAGATGTAATACAACCACCTCATATTAATAACTCAAGAGATTCTTGCCACCAAATTGCAACTTAATAAAAATAAATGCATTAATATCATCTGTATGTACATTCCCTCAGGTAACAATATATCTACACTTGAAGATATCCTGCACTGGCTATCATGTCACTACCCCCAAGAAACCCCACTACTTGGAGACTTTAACATAGACTGGGGCACCTGTTCCTCAGAATCCCCAACCACCCATATTAACCTGTATGCATTTACACAAATCATATTCACCCCTACCAGGATAGGTAAACCCAACTAAAAAGAAAGCATACTTGACTGGGTACTCATAAATAGTCACTCCCAACTGTACACCTCTGGTACCCTCCCTGACGGCCTAAGCGATCAACTTCTCACATATGTAATTAAGCACAAAGCCATTAATTCCCAACAACCCTTACTCAGAAAGGTTAGAAACAATAAAAACTTTGACCCTGCCAAATTCCAACAAGAACTAAACTCATGTAATTGGTCTATTCTAAAACACCTCCCCTTAGAGGAAGCAGTAGCATACTTTAACAACAAATTCCTTGAGATCCTTAATTTGCATGCACCTGTTCGTTCAAAGAAAACAAAGGCAAAAACTGTGCCATGGCTTTCTAAAGAGTCTAAACTCAGAATTACCCTTAGAAACAAAGCATTGGCTTTATAGCGTTCTTCTAAAGACCCCCAAGATAACATTAAATACAGGCAATCCAAGAACGAAACTAAAAAATCCATTTTACAAGACAAAAAAACAATACTACTGTAATTTACAGAAAGTAAATCAAAATAACCCTCAGAAGTTTTGGGCAGGTTTAAATAATCTACTACATCCTGGACAAACTTCAACCCCAATCCCTGCTGCTACTATTGATAAAACCCCTGAAGATGTTTCTGACAGTTTTAACCAATTCTTTACTGAGACAATTCAAGCCCTAGCTAGCCAACTACCTCCTAGCTCCCCTGGTCCTGAAAGTACCACAACTAGAAACTTACTCGCGTTCAGCTTCCAACCAGTCGCCACTTCACTTATCCATACCTTGATCAAAAAATTAAAACCCACTACACTTTCTGCTGATCAACTCCCTGCCAAGTACCTACAAAAATCAGCTGATGCTATTGCTTACCCTGTCTCAATACTAATCAATCGAACCATAGTAGAAGCTAAAATTCCCACCATCTGGAAAATATCCTATGTAATCCCACTTCACAAAGGAGGCAGCTCTACTGAATTCTCCAATTATAGGCCAATAGCTATACTCTCTCCACTTGCAAAGATTATGGAAAAATGTATTCACAGACAACTCATGCACCATCTAATCCAGAATCACCTTATGGCAGACACTCAGCATGGCTTCCGTCCTCATCACAGCACTACTTCAGCCCTCATAGCCTTTACCAACACCATAAACCATAATCGCAACAATAATTATATATCCTCGGCCCTCTTCTTGGATCTTTCCAAGGCATTCGATATGGTTGATCACAAACTTTTAATCCACACCCTGCAAACATTCTGTCTAGATACTAGAGCCCTTCACTGGTTTCAATCCTACCTGAATGGTCAACAGCAGGCTGTCCTCTGGCAGAACAAACTCTCTAATCTTCTACCTAACACCCTTGGAGTACCACAAGGCTCTATACTAGGGCCCTTGCTGTTCTCCATCTTAATTAACGACCTTTATACTGTCATCCCAAAAGTCAGCTGTATCCAATATGCTGATGATTCTACTCTGATTTGCTCAGCCACATCTCCAATAGAGTTATGGTCAGCTACCCAGACCACCTTTAATACAATAGAAAACTGGCTTTCTGAATGTCGTCTGATCCTAAATCCCAAAAAAACTAAAATGCTGTTATTTTCACCAACACGTAGGTCTACCGCTTTCACCTTTACCATAAATTCAAATGATGGCACAATAATCTCCCCTGACCCCTCTACAAAACTATTAGGTGTCATCATAGATAATAATCTAAAATTCAACCTAAATGTTAACCAAACTATCAAAACCATCAATAAAAAACTAGGGCCACTTTACAGAATAAAAGCCTTCCTAACCCCTCCAGCTAAAATTGCCATAGCTCGCTCTCACCTTCTTTCAATCCTTCTGTATGCATCCCCTCTACTCTCGAATTTAAACAAGAGTGTCCTTAACAAACTTTCAATTTGCTACAACCACATTGCTAAGTTTGCCACTGGGCTGTCTTTTAGGACACATCATTGCATCAATCTAATTCAGCTTGGGTGGCTTGAACTATCCAGCCTAATCCAGTATAACCAACTGATTATGGTCTATAAAATCCTCTGTAATCTGGGCAGTACTCCTGCACTTAAAAATATTATCACCCCCTATAACAATCCTAGACCTCTTCGATCCTCTAACAAACTACTAATTCAGACTAGCAAGATTAATAACACAACCGGTGACACTCTGTTTGCAAACTCTGTAAGTAGACCCTGGAACTCTCTTCCAGCTGATATTACCTTACTTTCTACCTTAGGTCAATTTAAAACTAGACTCAAACAACATTTGGCACTTAACTGGCTATGTCAATGTATCAAGCCTGGCTAACTCTCTCTGGAATGTGTAAAAATATGTTAACCAGTTTACTGTGTAATTTAATCTAATCCTGATTTATGCTCAGGATTAACTCTAACCTGTGGAACTTGTTTAACTTTCTTACTTATGTAATCACTGTAAATTGTTTGTTTGTAATATGTAATGATGGTATTATGTAATGCTGTATCTGCTTACCGTTGGAACTTTTCTCCCCGGGCCTCTGCTGAAAATGGACATGCATCCAGTCGGACTATCCCGATCAACAAATATAAAATAAATAAAAATAAAATAAATCAAAAGTAGGACTCAGTGGCGGATCCAGGAATTTACAAAAGGGGGGGGGGGCGCAGTCTGGTTAGTTGAGTACCAGGCTGGGGGTGGGAAATTGGGACACTGGGCTTTGCAGTTGTGGAAAGATCACCTTAAAAAGCTCTGACATCATGTGTGAAAGACCACAATATACACTCAGTTACACATGATGTTGCTGTGGATTTGGTTCATAGGTGTTTCCTAGGCTAATAACCACAAGGGCGTTTTTAGGCCTAGCCATGCATCCCAAATCTCTAACAAGTTCAAATACCCTTGATAAGTGTAAGCATGACCCAGGGAGATGAACCATTTACAGGTTACCTGTGTCCATTTAAAACACAGGTGCCAAATCAGGGATGCATTTTCGTTTTCCCATCCAATTGTCCAAAGTGCACTTGAATTGGGTTAGGGAGGAACTCTGCTTCACATGAATGGGAAGCCTGTTCCACAAATTGGGTAGTCTCTGGGGTACATAGCTATCTCTCCAAAAGGTCCGATTTATATCACAGGCAAGGTTTAAGTCTTTAGAATGGGTAATTCTGGTGCTGTTTGTTTTACGGATATGCAAGAGGTCCATCAGAGTGGGGTCTTACAGTGCCCTGTATGCTAGGCATAGATCTCCCCTCAAAGCCTGTAGGAACAGAATACAGGGATACAGCCTTCAGGTGGTCTGCAAAAGATGTTTTAAATTACACCCTGTATTCTTTTATAGTGAGGAACTTCTGTGGACGTTCCAATTGTTGGATATGCCTGGTTAGGTACATACCAAAGGAGGCATTGTACTCTATGACAGGTCTGATGAAAGCCGAATACAGTGGGACAATGACTTCCTTGGACTTAGTGTCCATACCTTTGTTTATAAGTTGTGCAACATAGAATGATTTCCTCACCACTGTAAACACGTGATGCTCAAAGGCTAGATTACTGTCTCTGTGTGTAGACACGTGATGATCAAAGGCTAGATTACTATGTGTGTGTGTCTCTAAGTCCCTAACTACTGGGTCAACTCGAAGGGGTGTGTTTTCAATATTATAGTTACTAGGGATGGATGATTTCCCAAAGGATTCTATTATGCATTTCTTGGCTTTTAGTTTTAGTCCATGGCTCTGGCACCAGTTGTTTGTGTGAGCCCCTCCTAGAGAACTTTTGTGTCAGTGTGAGATTCAATGACAGCTCCTAATTTGCAATCGTCTGGAAATTTAGTCAGAGACCATTGACATTGTCCTCAACTTCTGAGAAGTAAATGCCAAAAAGGAGCGGTCCAAGGACTGATCCCTGAGGGACTCCATTTGTGACTGGCCTCTTTGTAGAGGTGGATTCCCCAGTTCTAACTTCTTGGGTCCTGTGAGCCAGTTGAATATCCACCAGATGACATGCGGGATTGTACCTAACCTCTTCCGTTAGTCAACAATGCACGAGACGGTATTTTGTCAAATGCCTTGACCAGGTCAAGGTAGGCAGTGTGAATGATTCTGCCCTCATCCATTGTTTTGGTGACCCTCTCAAAGAAGTCCACTAGGTTGAGTAGACATGATATGCCATTGACAGAACCAAACGGGGTTGGGTGTAGTGTCTGGAGGTTTACTATATCTCTATTGATCATCCCCATGATAATTCTTTACATGACTTTACATAAAAGACTAGTGAGACTTGTGGGTCTGTAGTTTCCCAGGTCTGTAGATGGCCCACCTTTGTGCAGAGGGATGATTGTTACCTTTCTGAAGCACTAAGCCTGTTTGGAGGCTACAGTTAAACAGTAATTCCAGAGGCCCTGATAGGTTATGTTTCATGCTATTTAGAAGGCATCCTGGAATATTGTCTGGGCCCATTGATGCAGTGTTCTTGGCCTTAGACAGAGCATTAAGGACCTGTTCCCTAGTGATAGTTGGGGGAGTTATATTTAATAATATTTCCTGAAGAAGGTTGAAGGGGAGAGAGGGGTAAATTTGGAGATGAATTTATCAGCCAGGAGGTTTGCTATATCTCCTGGCTCAGTATAGGTGGTTACATTTACAATGAGCTCTGCACACAATTGTGTATTGCCTTTGAGGTTGCCGACATAGTTAAAGAATGTTATGTGGTTGTCCTTGGCCTGTGAGGACAAACTTACCTCAACTTTGGCTTTGGTAGACTTTATTTGTCCTCCGAGTTGTTTGTTTAGTTTGACGAGTGCTTTTATCCTACCGGGTGCTACACCTCTTAATCTTTGCCATGATTTACTTCCTCCTGTTATACAGCCTATTGATTTTGTGATTCCACCAGGTTGGCTTGTTTTTTAAGTCAGTTCTGTACTTCTTCCTGGTAGGTACAGCTGCCTCTGTGCAGCTATTAATCTGCTTTTACAGGGTTGCCGTGAACAGTTCTGCATAGGCAGAAGTGTTGTCGGGGTTTACGGTGGCTTGAAATCTTGCCAGGTTCTCACTTAATAACAGGAAGTTATCCTTAGAATAGTTCCTGAATATTCCCAGTTGAGCTGAGGGTCCACGTTTATTGTTACTTCAAAGGAGAGTATTTTGTAGTCTAACCTTACCAGGAAAGGCATTACAGTAGGGGGTGTGCAGCACTTTCCCATATTAGCGAAGACCAGATCCAGTATGGTTGCACCCCTGGTTGGTGTATTGACTATCTGGTTCAGGGAGCTTGTGTTTACAAAATCCAGGAATCTTTGTACATGTTCATTTGGTGTCATATACGATTCCCAGTTAATAGTGGGGTAATTACAGTCACCCATGAAAATGGTATTCGATTGAATGGTTAGTGTTTTTAATAAGTTTAAATACATGATATGGGTTTCCTGGGTCATGGAAGGGGACCTATAGCTTGCAAGGAAGTGGTACTGGATTTTGTCAATGGTGAATGTGAACGTGGAGCATTTCACATGCATTGTCCTGTTTGACCAGTCTTGAAGTATATTTATTTTGGATGTAGATAGAGACACCTCAGCCTTTAGTCCCTGCCTGTGAAGTAGCTGGCCTAAATGTGTGGAAGACATTATAACCTTGCACTGTTGGTGTGCTCTCCATGTCTTTAAATCATGTCTCAATAGACTTTGTTCCAGTCAGCTACCCTGGACCCTCCCACCATTGGCTGTAACTGCCTTTAAATAACTGACCTGTTGAATGTAATGTATTAGAACAAGAACACTCATCCATCTACTTGCTTAACTGAATAAACTACTTGAAAGTACAAGAAGGTGTCTCTATTCCTCCCACAGGAGGGTATCAAATAAGAGTCCCCCAGATCTGTTAGCTAAAGTGATTTTTATCTGAACTAATCCTTTGGACTCTGTTTCTTGTTAATCCCCTCTCCACTGGGTCACAGGTGGGATACCAGACCTGACTTGAGCTTTCTGGATTACCTCTAATCTCAGATGTCATTTAGTCACATTAATATATTTGCCTGACATGCTGCTAATGTTTCCATGTCTCCATGGTGGGTCAGATGTTAGTCTCAAACACATAATTAATGTACTTCTCTGCACACTTTTCTTAAAATAGCACATCCTCTTATGCATCCTTATTTTCATTCGTTCATTTCACGTTAACTAGAAAGTCCCTCTGAGCTAGAGGCCCTTAAGCAAAGGACTTTTGTAGTATAAGATTACACAGCAGAAGGCACACAGTTTCTGACCAAGTGATTATGTATATGGCAGTTACTAAAGAAAGCTGTATTGCTACATGGGTATGCGTGGATACAATAATTATCACTGAAGGACTAGTACAGAATTTGGAAGTTGGATTCCTTACACACATTGCAATTTTACTTTACTTGCTTTCTTATTTACTTCTACAATGATTATAGATATTGAAATAAAATAGCACAAACACTAATAGCCATTTGCAAACCAAACAACACAGTCTGACAGTGAAAACAGACAGCATGAGCAGAAAACGTATCTGTCCTTGGAACCCACATCCATTGCAGTGGCATAAAACCACATTCAAAGAAAATGCAGTGGAGGATTAAGTTTACCTTTGGGCCGTTTTCAAACCAAAGGCTCCTTACACACATTTTTACAGCCATACATACATACATGTTTGTCTTCTTTGATTCACCATCCTGATTGTACTAAATTATATTCCTTGCATAATACAGCACACTTGTTAAAATGTGGTTTAAATCTGACGTTTTGAACATTCTAGTAAGCAATGAAACAAAACATATGAACAAATAATGACAAAACTACCCATTTCAGAAATTTTCAACAGTCAAAGGCCACTCAGACATCTCTCATTACAATCCACCAATATCAGTTAATAAGTACAATCTCTGCAGAAGTAAAATAAAAGAAGCTGCTACTGGCAAACAACTTTACACTTCAGTGGTTCATCTACATATACAGTTAGTTGCATATTGAAAACATACTTAACATGAGCAGCAGTAAATTTATTTTCCCTTGAAATTCACAGTTCCATGAAAATGTACTGAAATTCACTCTTAATCCCTTGAAAATGCACTGAAACTCATTCCCTGAAAATGTATTGAAACTCAAACACACAATTCTGTCAGCATTTTGGTACTGGTTAGGGTTAGAGACTTCAAAAAGAATGCATGTTGGCAGTTATAATCTTTATACACGATATAATAGCAACAGGAATTTACAGGGGCAATGCTTGTAACCAGATTTTCTTTCAGTATATTACTTTGGTAAAATAATGCATGTTTGTTTGTTATGCTAATTAAGTCAGTCAAAGTAATAATACTTGCACACAATATAAGAGCAACAGAAGCTGAAATGGATTACGCTTGTGAACCAAATATTGTTTCAGTATATGACTTTTGTAAAAGAATGCATGCTTGTTGGTTATGAATTCTGTAGTTAACATCTACGTCTTGTACATGGTTTGGTATTGCAACAACAATTTACATAGGAAGCTGCTGTGAACCAAATAGACTGTTCTGTTGTATTGAAAACTTATATTCAATGAAAAAAGTAACACTTACGGAAGTTGAAAACCCCTCATGCCAGCAGTCCTTTGTATTTCCAGTGTGAATATATTAAAATTTATTATGAAGTTAGAAGGATACGGAGAAAAATAAAACATCGCTAATTAATCGTCTCACTCAGGCTGCAGCAGGATATGCCGGCGGAACGGATAGCTTAAATTCAGCGCCTAAGTGTTGAACATGTTCACTTCCGTGGTGGCGTGTGTGTAGTGCGCGCATGGTTCTCCTTAAAGGAGAAGACACCACCGTGCAGTGTTAAGAATTTTTTTTAATATATTATTAAAATAGTGCAGACAATGCATTTTTTAATGGAGTTCCAAACAGCTTTAAAAAGGGGGCGGCGCGCGCCCCTGCACCGATGCCTAAATCCGCCACTGGGACTTGTAGTTATCCTTCATTTCAGAAGTTAATCTCCATTCATAGGTTGCTTTACTGGTCCTTATGGTACTTTTCTTGATGATATTTTGATAGTATCCCCATTCTGAGGTGTTCTAGGCTTACTGTGCAGTTTAAGGAGTTTTGTTTCTCTTGTTATAAAGTTTGCTTATGTTGGCTGATCACCAAGGAGGTTTGTTTTTAAATTTCCTATAGTACTTGGCTCTAGCTGTTGCTGCTAGACATACGCATCTGTCTGTGTGGGAATAAAACTCCTTAGTGAATTTGGCTGCTGTGTCAGAGTTAACAGTAGTGATGTCATGGGTAGCATTAACAACTGCATTGTAAAACTTTACAAGATTCACCATTCTGAAACCCTTAAATATGGAAATGCTGACACCAAAAAAAGATAAGCTGCCTTTTCAGTCTGCCCTGTTTGTGTAACTAGCTAGTATTTTTCTGCTTCTCCTCCTATGGCTTTTTAAGTAACCTACCATCTATAACAGGACTTCCAGAAGAACTTTCATTCTTACAATTTATACTGCATATCTGGGTATGAATTTAGGTTATGTTAATAGGTGTCAAACAGCCCAATGGAAAGATGCAGTCATCCAGGAACCAATAAGTAGGCAACCATTAATTTTAATGAAGCACTAGCAAATGCCTAAGCAAGAAAGCATTATATACAGACTACTTACAACTATGATGAACTATATATTACACCTGAAACAACTGAATTTATACAGACTGTACAACACACTCAAAAATGCTATACTAAATTTTAGACTAGGGATGTCACATGACTTATATACAGACATACCTTATCTGAGGGAGATGCATGCACAATAAAATGATCCAAAACAGCAAAACATATAAATTATGCAATATGAATTAACAGTAATAAAACAGTGAGATTAACTCAGTGTTTGCTTTTGTGGTGGCTAACATTACTGTTTAAACTGGATAGCATTCTAATTAATCTATCAAAGTTATATATTTGATGGTTACTAGTAGATGATGTCATAGAAAACTGGTTGCATCCAATGGCTGTTCAGCAAAAGGTGCACTGTCAAAGTTAAGTCCTGTAGCTGAAGAATTAGCTGGTTCACTGTCAAAATCAGGAGAAGTATGAGTTGTACATTCAGGAACAACCTCTGGACTGGACAGTTGCAACATTTCCTAGCTTGAATGGAAGTTTCTTAAAACTTTCATTTGTATGAGATGAGAGCAGTTCTCCTCAGCAAAAACCTTGAAAGTGAAATTAATTTGGTTTGTAATGCAGTATTCCAAAACTGGCAACACATGCACTTTTCATTACATTTTTAAATGCTTGGATAAGCCTCAATACTAAGCCATCAGAGTGATGATACCTAGGTCAAGAGGTAATATTCTGAAATTCCAAGTGTTGCAAAAAGGTACAACGTTCTTTATCAAATCGTGGACCATTATCAGTGGTGACTATATTTGGAAACAGCAGCAGCAACATGAAAAACTGATTTCAAGAGTGCAATGACAATTTATGAACAGGTATCTTTCCACTGGCACACTACTTTAAGTAAACGACTAGAAAGTGATGGTAAGTGACAGTGTAGTGGTCTATGGCAGTTACTTATGGTACAAAACACCTTATTAAAGAGTTACACATAGCTCCTTGATAACAAAGACTTTGCTGTACCCAACTGCTTTAAACTGTTGTGCTGTGTGGTACTGTCACACTACACAGAGCTGCCTGCTAGCATGACTACTGGAGTACATAGTATGCATTAGGATAGTGGGTGTTTCTGTGCATCATTCAACCAAATAGGAATGTTGCTGTGCCCTGCTGGAGACTTCCCAATTTACTGAACAATGTGCAGAAGCACTTGGTACCCTAATGAATACTACTCACTCCAATCATTAAGCTTGCTATATGTACTTCCTTAATAAGGCATTTTGTACCGTAAGTAACAAAGAATAGTTGTGTAAAATCTTCCCATAACCATAGATGCCCTTCTCTTCTATATGTTCCACTATTCATAACATGAGGGAGTCTGCCACTAGCTGACTCATACATCTGTCCAGTATCCAAAAGTCTAACTCTACTGTAGGGTACTTGTGACATCGCACATAGTACAGGTCCTACGTTGGTCATAAAATGATGTTGGGTATAAACTATAAAGCAGATGTCAGTATGCACCAATCCTCAGAATTGAATGCTGCAAGCAGAATACCAGCCGGATCAAAGGTGAGGAAGCAAGCCACCAGCATACAGGCAAGTATCAGCGAAAGGCATGGGGGAAAGAATACTGCAACATATAGAAGAGAAGCACATCTACGGTTATGGTAAGATTTTACAAAACTATTCTATGTCCTTCTATTCATATGTTGCAGTATTCATAACATGAGGGCATAGCCGGCCTTAGGCATAAGCCAACTAGGCAGCTGCCTAGGGCACCGCTCTAGCAGGGGCGCTTTTCCAATATTTATTTGGTGTAGATAGACCAGGATAGGGGCACCAGGTGGTGTGGTGAGGGATGCTGTGGAGCCCTTTTGCCTAGGGCACCAGTTGACTAAGGCCGCTCCTGCATGAGGAAGAATACCAAAGCTCATGCAGAAGAATTGGGTGGAGGAACAGTAGCAATCTTAACAAACCCCTGCAAAATAGCCCTGGTAAAACCAGTTTTGGACCTGGAAATGCCATATAACTTATAGTGTTTTGTGAAGGTATGTAGAGAAAACCAGTTAGCTGCTTCTAAAATACAACAGGTGTCTAGTTCCTTGAAAAAGGCACCAGAGGAAGACATATCTCTAGTGGACCATAACAGGTGATGGAAGAGTCTTCCCATGGGACACATAACAAAAGGAAATAGTTTTGGAAATCCAAGTAGAAATAAGTCTGCTTATAAACAGGCCTGCCCAGGGCCCTTGGGTGACAGAAGACAAAAAGGCGGTCGGATTTCCTAATTGGTTTGGTTTTATTCAAATAACATCTGAGTTACCTATGCACATCTAATGTGTGTAGGATCCTCTCACTAGAGGATTGAGGAGAAGGGAAGAACGGTTGGAGATTAATGGACTGATTGAGTGACAACTCATTTATCACCTTGGGCATAAAGGAGGGGTTAGTGCGTAAAGAGACCTTATCCTTGTGGAAAACCATGAAGGAAGAAGAAGACATCAGAGCCTGTAGTTCAGAAACCTTTCTAGCTAAAGTAATGGCCATGAGAAGAACTGTTTTCCAAGTGCACTGCTGTAGAGAACAACAACTCGCTGGCTCAAAAGGGGCCAGAGTAAGTTTTTCTAGGACAAAAGTAGATCCCAAGGAAGATGAACTGGTTTCCTTGGTGGTGTAAGGACCCCTCTTAAGAAATTTAAATTTCCAGCCTGGAAGCCAAAGGGGGAGACATGGGCAGACATGCAGAGATAGCAGAAAGGTGAGTTTTTACTTAAGAGTATGACAGTCCACTCTTCAATAATTCACACAGGTAGGACAGAACCACTGGAACATCCACCAGCAGTGGTTGTAAATCCTTTAAAAGACACCAGATGGAAAACCTTTTCCATTTGGAAATATAGGATTTCCTAGTATTGGGTTTTCTGGCCTCCTGCAGAACTTGAAGCAAGTTCTCAGAGAAAAAGGTGTCTGAAAGGAATCAAAACCCTACTACCCAGAGGGTCAGTTATAGAGTTGACATCTGTGGGTGTATCAGACATCCTTTGTCTTGTGTGAGTAGGTCCATTCTGCTGGGTAACTTGTGATGACTGGCCTTGGCTAAATGCAGAAGAAGGGGGGAACCAGTGCTGTCTTGACCAAAAGGGAGTCACCAGCAAGATTTCTGGTTGCTCCTGTTGAATCTTCAACAGGACTTATTGCAGAAGTGGGAAGGAGGGAAATGCATATAGAAACATTGCCTTCCAAGAGAAGGGCAGGGCATCCACCTTCCATGCCAGAGGATCAGGGATTCTAACACAAAACTTGGGAAGTTGTCTGTTCATGGGGGAGGTGAGATCTACCTGAGGTGTACCCCATTGATGGACCATGTCCAGAAACAAACCCTATGTAACATCCATTCATGAGACTGAGTCATGGACCTGCTCAATGTGTCTGCCACAAAATTTAGAGTGGAAGGAATGTAAACCATCTGAAGGGTGAGCTGACTCTGGAAGGCTAACTCCCAGTCTGCACAGGAGATGAGACTTTATCTCCTCCTACTTGTTAACATACCAGAGGACTGTGGTATTGTTTGTAAACCATTTTAGGCCACCTGGGAGAAGAAAGGGTTTGACGATTTTTAGATCAAAAATCAAGGCTCCCATCTCCTTTATGTTTATGTGATTCCTCTTCTGAGAGGGGGACCACACATCTCTGAACCTCCATGAGGCCAGAGCTGCTCCCCATATCCCAGGTCTGAAGCATCTGTGTACAGTTCCTGAGTGGGAAGAGGTGGCCAAAAGGGTAAGCCTGGATTCCTTGAAACCTGCTGAATCCACCAGTGTAGCTCCTTTTTCAGGTAGGGTAAAAGGGGAACTATGAACTCCAGTGGATGGCAATGTTGTACCCAAACTGTTCCCTAGAAGAGTTTGGCAGTGTTGTACCCAGACTGTTCTAGGGAACCACTGGAATTTCTTCATGTGTAATTTAGCTAGTGGTAGCATGGGAATAGTGGATGTCATGAACCTCAAGAGACGAAGACTATCCCTGACAGGGACTGAAGGGGCACAAGGGCCTGGAAATAAGATGTGAGGGACAGGACCTTTTCTTGAGGTAAAGAAGCCAACATCCTGTCTGGATCCTGCATCCTAGGAAAATGTGGTCTTGATAGGGAACCAGGGTAGATTCTTGGTAACTGATGGTGAATCCTAGACCCTCCAGTAGTGACACTGTGAAGAGAAGATTCTCCTGAAGGGTGTCTGAAGTTGGAGCCTGGAGAAGAAGATCGTGCAAGTAAGGGAAAATTCGTATGTCCTGAATCCTGCAGAAGGCTATGATAGGTGCTAAGCATTCTGTGAAGATCCTTGGGGCCGCAGACAATCCAAAATTCAAGAAAGATAATCGAAAATGTGATGAAGTAATAGCAAAGTGAAGATACTTCCCTGAACAGAGGATGAATGGGAATATAAAGATAAGCATCCTTGACATTCAGGGACAACATAAAGGATTGAGGAAGGCTGAGGGGAAGAAGAATGGGCAAAGTTAACATACAAAAGATGGGGACCTTCAAGAAAGTATTTAGCTGGGATAGGTCTAGAATGTGTCTCCAAGGACCATCCTTCATGGAGGACCAGGAACATCCTGGCCCTTTCCCTTCTTGGGAGGGTGGCAGCTCCTGAATGATGCCTTGAGAGAGAAGACTAGAAATTACTTGGAGAAAGAGTTCCAGCTGTTCCCTTGGAGGTTGTAGAATACCCCTGAAGGAAGGAGGAGTTTTCCATACCATAAAGTATTCTCGGGTGATAATGGAAAAGACCCAAGAGTCCTGGGTGATCTGTTTCCAAGCAGAGAGAGAAAGGGAAAGGGAAACAGGAGTTAGTCTGCAAGGGGGCAGAAAGTCACAGACTGTCTGGCTTCACATGTAAGAGCTGTTTCTGAGAAGCAGGAGTTGAAGCGGAAGATCTGGAGGAAAATTGTTTCTAGCATCTCTTTTGCCCTTTGAAGACTGAGGCCTGGAAGACGTCCTTACAAATGGGGTCTTAGTAGGGTAGTTTATCTGAAATCTTGGGACCAGGGACACAAAAATGCACTTCAGGTCTTGCAGGTCTTTGCCCTTTTCCTGTAATGACTTAAAGAGTTCTGAAGCAGAGGTACCAAATAATGACTTGTTATCCACAGGGGCATCCATGATTTTTGCCTTAATGTCATCAGGAAAGGCTGACATCTGCACCAAGAGTATCTCCTGAGATCCGACCCTGATGCAGCCACTCTTGTTGATGCCTCCACAGCATCATAGCTACACTTTATAGAATGTGTAACTTGAGCAGTGGAGTTAAGGATGGATGATAGCTTAGCCTTTGTAGGAGAGTCTGGGAGTCCTGAAAGTAGCTCACTAACCTCTGAGAGAAAGGCCAAGCATTTAACCATATGGGTCTGGTAATTTATGGCTCTGAATGCCAAAGTTGCTGACATATAAACTTTCTTCTCCAGTCTCTCCATAACTTTACTCTCACTGTTTGAAAGGAGCAGAGAAGTGGAGGGCAGCATTTTGGATGCCTTGTCAGCATACTGAAACTGTAGCAGGGTCTGCAGAGGGACATTTAAACAGAAATTTGGAATCCTCTGGCACCTTATAGAACCTGTCTGACCTTTTAGGGGCAGGAGGCTGAGATTCAGGGCAGAGAATGCATCCAGGAAGGCTGGCAGAACAGGGGGTATGGCAGGCGGGGAAAGAGAGTCCATCTGCAGCAAGTCATAGCACCTGTTTTGGATGTCTGACACCTGAGAACAATCCCATTTGAAGAACTCGCTCATTTTAACAATGGTTTCCCCAAAAGAAATATCCTCTCCAGGGGAATCGGTTCTATTTGATTCTTCTTCTGGGGAAGCATATCCCAAAGCAGAAGTAATTTGGGCAGAATAAGCCAAAGATTCATCCCCAGAAGAATCCTCTTCATCTGATTAAATCTCCTCCAAAATTATCTTTTGCGGAGTAGGTGGAGGGATGGAGAGACCTCAGGTCCACAAAGGCATATGCTTGCCAATCCATCGGCTGTTCTTGGGGTGCAGAGGAAGCATGCTTAGTTTTCAGTTTTTAATTTTGAGAAACATCCATGTGGTGGAAGGAAGATGGACCCAACGTCGGCCTACACTCAACAATATTAGAAAGGACATCTACTCAAACAATGATATGTGGAATGTCATGCAGGCCTTCAGTTAAAATGAGCCAAGCCCCCCCCCCCATGTCCAGAAAGGATGCCTGCATATCCCCCAAGGACGTGCCAGTAGGATCATTCATGGGCTCCACAGCACTATGCATGGAAGGAGCACCTATCAACTCTGAAATGGTCTCCAGGCCAACATCGGCCTTGTGTGAGACGTCCAGAATTGGAGGAGCAGCAGGTAAGTCAGGCCTAGATTTCTCGGACTTCTTAACTAGCAGCTCACCTGAAGGGCCCAACATACCTTCCATGTCATGTGTGAGACGTTTAAGGCACTGTTTTCTAGATACAAATTAAGAGAAGCTAAACAGTTATGCAGGGTCTTAGGGATAAAGGCCTTGCAAATTGAGCAAGTAGTACGGTCATGGTCAGGGCCTAGGCAAAAGAGACAAAAGTTGTGAGAGTCCTTATGTGAAATTTGCCTTCCACACTGACACTTGCCCTTCCTAGCTAACATGTAACCTCAAGAAACACAGTAGCAAGAAAAGCAATAAGAAAAAAAAACAGTGGAGCACTTATCTGATCGGGATCCGCAACTTCTCTGATGAGCAACAACTGGAGCAGACGATCTTGACTGGTGGCAGAAAAGTTCTGAGGACTGGTATGTGCTGACATCCACTTTATACCCAACGTCATTTTATGACTGAAGTAGGACCTGTACTATATGTGTGACATCGCACATACTCTACAGTAGCGTTAGACTTTTGTATAGTGGCCAGATGTATGAGTCACCCGACAGCAGACTCAGTCATGTTATGAATACTGCAATATATGATGAAAAGGGCATCTTTAGCTATCCACTATCAAGTCTGACTGTGATTCAGCCTGCAAGTTTTGCAGCTTGAGAGACATTAAGTATGGCACCATTTTTCACATGTACATATCTCAAAAACAAGCACACACAAGCAGTTACTTGTCATGTTCTTTCATCTGCATAACGGTGAACTCGCTGGTCTATACACATTCCCACTATTTTTTAGCATTAAGCTAGATTATGATAAAATTTTACTTCTTTGTCAATTTTAATGCCACTCCGAATTCTCTCAATAGTAAAGCATACAGCCCACCAAACTCAGTCTTTGGCTATGTACCTTAATTCAATCCCTTATGCTCCAACAGTTTCCTGGGAGACCTGATTTCCACTAAAAAATAAATGGCATGCAATGTAGCATTTATTTTTAGGATGACAATACTGCAGGAACTTGCATTTAATGACAACCAAAATCAGAGTGCAGTGCTTTAAGATTAAAAAAAAAAAACAGAAAAAGCTTTGTCGTGTGGAGATTGTGATGTTCCTTTCCTGAATTATGTTATGTAACATCTCCAAGTTTTTTTGCACCAATGACCAGGCTCATGTAAGAAAATTTTCCATGGACCGGCCATCACGTGTGCATAACAAACTGTATAATATTTATTTATTTGACATTTGTTTACCGGGGAGGCCAGACTGGACTAGAAGTCCATTTTCAACTGAAACCCAGGGAGAAAAGTTCCAAAGTACAATAAAAAGACAATTGGCAATAACTACCAAAAAAAAAGTGTACATTCTGCTTAACAGCATAACATTGATCTGCTATAGTTGATAGGTATATAAACCTAATGGAAACCTTACTGACTTTCTAAGTTTATAAGAGCAACTATTTAAAATCTGTCCCTATTATTTCACTCTGTCCAGCATACCTGTCAACTGTATAGATTTTTACAGAATGTCAAGAGTTTTGCCTCATATTTTTGGTCTATTTCTCATAAAATCGTGGTTACTGACAAATCTCTGGCAAAATTTTGAGGACTAAAGTCAGTAAATAATTGCAGACAATTGAATTTCAGACTTCATATCCTTCAGAAAAATTCATGCTAATGCAAAACCTGTTATTCTATTAACTATTCTAAGTTTATAAAAGCAATATTTAAAAAGTGTCCCTATTTTTGGTCTTTTGTCCACCCATGATTTGTGGCTTTGTCCAGATTTTTTGCTCTAACAGGTTGAGAGGTGTGCTGTCCAGATTTATTGTGCAAGAGGTGGAGTGGTATGGTCGAGAGGTACGCAAACCTCAGCTGCTGCTGCCAAGGATCACTCTCACTGTTCACTCTCTCTCTCTGTCTCTCTCTCTCTCTCTCTCACACACACACACACACACACACACACACACACACATACATACACAGTCACTAGCATTCATGCAAGCATTTACTCACACAAGATTGTTCTCACTCTCTCAATGTCTCTCACACACACAGTCTCGCTTGCTTTCATGTATGCATTCACTCACACATGCAAACAGAAACATATGCACACACACATACACGGACTCCTACTTTCATGCATGCATTCACTCACACATGCAGACAGAAACATACACACACGCACTTTTTTTGGCTTTATTTTACACTTGCTAAACAGCAAAAGCACTGCTTAGCAAGTGTAAAATAATGGCTCATTTGATCTCACTTCTTACTCTCTCTCATACACACACAGTCTCTTTTTTCACACACATACATTCTGCTTTTATGCAAGCATTCACTCACACACACAGACAGACACAAACACTGAGACACACATTCACTTTTTTGTTTCACTCCATGCCTGGCAGCCCCGGTACCAAATGATCCACAGCCCGGTGGTTGGGGACCACTGATATTATGCACTTAGTTCACTTAATAAAAATCGAACTGTAAAATACGTGCTACAAAATAATCAACTAGAAAATAGCAGGTAGTCCACTGATAAGGTAAAAATGGAATACCCTTTATTGAAAATATCCTTTATTGTTTGTGTTTGAATAAGAAATATTCAATTTTTAACAACTGTGGACCACCTTCTATTTGATTATTTTGTAGCACATATTTTACAGTTCTATTTTTATTAAGTGAACTCAGTGCATAACATAATTCAGGAAGTGAACATCACACCCTCCCCACTATAAAGTTTCTTCTTGGTATGCTTTGAACCCAGTATAGGTTGCATACTGTTTTTTTTTTTTCTGAGACTTTGAGGTACACCACGGATTTGTCTTTTTGCTTTATTAAGATTAACTGCATTCCCTCCAGTAGAGCTCTTTTGAGTGTGTACCTTTAACTCCTAGTGGGCGTGGCTTCAGCATTTAAAAATTGAAGTTATCACCTTACATTTTTAACAAATACCCATTGACAGAGGTCATATATCAATACAGTTGTGTTTGCTATCATGTATGCTTCAAGATAAAATTTTCCAATACCTTGTAAGTAACATGGTTTTGGAATTGTTAATGCAAGTATGAACAGGCAATATTTGACGCCTAGAGGAGCAGTAGGAGGTAACTGCAGAAACGCCTGGAGACGTCACTTGGCTGTAATGAGATACTTGTCAAATGTAGAAAAGTTGCAGCTTCAGCTTTCTAAAATTTTTTTCAGATAAATTGGAAGTGATACTGTAAATATTGATGATCTGTGTCCATTACTTCCACCTTTCGGGCAAGCTTAAAGAACCAAAGTTGCTGGAGGAGTGAATGACAGCATGAAAACCATGATGAATGATTCAGCAGTAAAAGTAAAAAGAAATGGGAGATAAATTGAAAAGTCCTAAATTTTCTCTGTATAAAACGCATGGCAGCTGTTATGTCTGAGTATGTTGCCAATCTCTGTTTCTGCATATGTTGTGGCTTGTTGATGTGCTTTTTCACTTTTTTTTTAAGTTTTCTTTTCATTTGGCATTCAGTGGCATTTTTCAGCTTATAGTGGAATTTCTCCATTTGCAATGGCATGATTCAGTTTGCACCACTCATAGCTTTTGCCATCAATGGTAAAATAACATTGTTTTCTCATTTCATTACTACACATGCTTCTTGTCCAAGGGGCATGATTACTGTCGAATTAAATTGCTCTTATTATTTTAGTGGAATTAAGTAACAACACTGCAGTTTATTTTTAATGCAAATCCTCTCAAGGTGAAAATGAAATAGCAGACAATGGCAAATGGAAAGTGGCAAACTGTAGAGCAACTGTGAAGAGGCTAAAACAACACTGAGTGTTATGACCCCTATGTGACACTGTGCAATGCACATTTTGATCAGTATTCAAGAGTCCATATATAAGTAACAAAAACTTCATGGAAAGTAAAGGACATCCAGGAGTTGGTAAGCAAGTAACCATTCACATTAACGATTATATCTAACATTTTTTCTCATTTAAAAAAAAAAAACTTGTCTGGATCACAACTCATTTTTATGCTTATTCTCATCACACTTTTATAAGGAAATGAAGTAGTTGTTCAAAAGAACCATGTGTTACATGTTAATGATACAGTTTTGGGGACTCGTGGAAACTAGTGTCAGTTTCCATGAATGATAAGCCCCAGCATTACTCTATTGTTTAATTCTTTGTGTTGTTTTTTTTCTGAAGTGTGTGTGTGTGTGTGTGTGTGTGTGTGTGTGTGTGTGTGTGTGTGTGTGCAAGCGCGTGCATGAGACAGAGAGAGAGAGAGAGACAGAGGGGAAGTATTATTTGGTAAACAACTGTAAAGCAATTATTTGTAAAACTAATTGCTTACAATTGTTTATCAATTAACACATTACTGAGACTCTCCCTGAATGACATCAGTACACCCTAGCATGGGATACTGACCGAGTCCAGACATTAGCAGAAGTTTTATACATTACCCAGTTTACTATCTGCTCAGGTAATTTACTCCATTTATCTACTACTATTTCCATCAAAATGTACCCCTAATCTAGTAGCCATGCCTCCTCCTATTCCTCTTCCTTTTGATCTGTATGTCATCACACTGCCTTCTGTAGTCAGAATAATTTACTGTAAGAAGAATCGTATGGTACTGCCTTCATTTGAGAGTAATCCACTAAAACCTATGAAGATAAACTAACTAATCCTTCATCATATCTCTAAAATGCAGCATTTGGCAGAGGTCTAGGCTACGGGCTTTCTAGTTACTAATGAGCTTTCTCAGTGTATTATCATATCTTACTGCTGGGACCTGTAAGCTCATGTGCATAGCACTTTCAATCAGGTCTCCTTTTTTATTGAAGGCCAAACTTTGCAGTGCTACTGCAAATCCTTTCATGATACAGGCAGCATACTGAGCTTAGTCCCAGGGTAGCTACTCACCAGATGTCCATGTGGACTCTTGGATGCTCAGGATTGGACAGGGGAAGGTCCAAATTTAGTTCCTTTCACTCAGTGGATGAAGTTGTCCTTAACTGGCTACTGTCAGACTCATCCTAGGTAGTTGTGCAAAAGTCTTTTGTTTCCTGTAAGCCAAACTTTCAAAAAATTACCATTAGATTACTGAGTGTAATGCTAAAACACATTATTATCACTTTAATGGGTTGAACATAAAGTGAGGATTAAATAACTACCTTTTACCTGCTCTTCATCTTTAACAACTAATCCAAGAACGCACTAGCCTTGATCATAACAGTGACAACATTCCATCAAATAATTACAGACTGAAAAAATGGAGGATTGTGTTCTTTAGCAAAGATAAGTGAAGAAGTTTCATTTTCTGATTGCTTTTTAAGTTTATTTTAACAGTCTGTATCTGCTTTAACTAAAATGTTAAAGCCTATATTACTAATTCCAGTAAATAGTTGCATCGCATATTGCCATTTAAGTTGCCTAATTGTTTTGTATTAAACCTTAGCTTCTTTCTTATGAGGTGAGTGACAGGCTAGTTCAGGACTTGTATTTGCTTTAAGACACTTCGAGGAAAGTCAGTTACAGAGCTAAATGTCTAAGAGTTTTCCCTCCTTGTTATAGTTATGTTCTTCTATCCACTGTACCTGTTGCTGTCCACCACTTAAGATCTTCTTCTTCTTTCAGCTTTTCCCGGTTAGGTGTCGAGTTGTCAGCCCGCCGTCCAACCTTCCACAGAAGGCACACACACACATACGCACTCACGCCTAGGGCCATTTTAGAGTGTCCAATCCACCTACAGCATGTCTTTGGGATGTAGGAGGAAACCGGAACACCCGAAGGAAACCCATGCGATCACAGGATGGACATGCTGATTCCACACAGAAGGCACCCCAGCCAAGGATCGAACTGGAGAACCTCTTGCTGTGAGGCGAATTGGACAAAATAATTTCCTCCCTCTCCTCCTTTATTGGCTTAAGTATCATTTTGCAAAGTCTCTCCCCTTAAGTTATTTAAACAAACTTGCTCTCCCACTGTATTCCTTAGACCTGGAATACAATGCCAAGTAAGCCAATCTGTGCTTCTCTGTTAAACTTGGTGGTCACTGAGTTGCTTGCCATTACTATAAAACTGACTTTGGTAGCTTTTCCTGGTCTCATATTATCTGCTCATATTAGTGAGCACTACAAGATCAAACTGGGAATTTCTTCCGCTTTGCATGCTAAAGCTTGAGATATCTTCTCTGTCATATTGTCCTACATGATTAGTGTTGCATTTGCTTTATGCAATTAAATACCTAAGCACTGTAAAATATGGAAGTTCAGTGTGTCAGTTTCATCTCCACTGCTAGCCTTTCAATTTGTTCTAAGACAGTATACAAACTGCTGTATGCTCACATATAATGAGCTTATACTCAACACTAATAATTTCATCAGTGAGATATGTAAATACCTAATTAATATGGAGGATTACCTCTTACCAATAAACTTTCCCTGTGAGCTTCTTACACCTACACTATGATCCCTCTCTAATTACACCAAAATGTCTTAAGATGAGGCTGTGAAACAATCACTTCCAGAACTTCCCAGAAATAAGATTAACTCTCAGCAAAAATCAGGTCACTGATCCACTTCATGCATATCTACTACAAAGATTCACCCTGAGAAAAAACACTCACAATCTAAAACTGAACCACAGTAGCAATAAAAAGGTTTGAGTGACAGGTGAGTCTGTTGTGAGGCACATTAATTTATTACTCACAGGACAGGAGAGAGTTACAGTGAATTATCTTTCAGATGCCAGAATCTATGACATTATAAAGGCCCTAAGGACCCTGACTCTTTAACAAGTACAACTATGCTAGAGTATATATAAGTGGTTAATTAATTAATGTGGGAGGGAATGACTTGAGATGTAGAACCCTGGGGGATATGTGGAGAGACCTGTCAGAACTTTCCAGGCCTGTGACAAATGAAGACAAGACTAGTCCTGAGTGAAATCCTTCCTTCACATTGATGATGTCCAGATACAAAGAAAAAATAAGTAGCTTCAGCAATTGGTGTCATTCCAGGGGGTTCCAGTCAGGAGCGGCCTTAGGTCAACTGGTGCCCTAGGCAAAAGGGCTCCATGGCACCCCCCACCACACCACCCAGTGCCCCCATCCTGGTCTACCTATACCAAATAAATACTGGAAAAGCACCCCTACTAGAGCGGTGCCCTAGGCAGCCGCCTAGTTGGCTTATGCCTAAGGCCAGCCACTTCCAGTATGTGTCAGCATAGGATGAGATGCCCGACAGTCCAACTCAATTCATTAAGGATGGCCTACACTTCTCATGGCTTTTACATACTGGTTAAATCCTTTGCTGCCCCCCCAATGCCTTTTTCAGGCAGAGTCTTCTTGATAGACATTTCAATGCAACTAACATATCAATCCCAAAATTAGATCACATTAAGGATGTTCTCCTTAATGCCAGAAGTCTAAACAATAAATTGCCTGATGTTGAGGTACTTCTGCATTTGGAAAACATCCAAGTCTGTGCAGTTCCTGAAACCTGATTTAAATGTTTACAGAGCTTTTCCTCTATACCAGAGTTTTTATGCCTTCAGGCACAGTGTCAACTGAGGTGGAGTTTGCATGTTTTTCAAGGAACATATTACCTTCAGGCCAATACCTAGGAACTTGCAAACTGAACGTGCTGAACTACAAATCACTGTAGGTAGCTTTATCAACTAGCAGCATGTTACAGAACACCTTATTCATCCCCTGATAGCAATATAAGATTCCTCAACATATGAACTATTAGAAAAACTTCCTTATTTTGGGTAACTTTCACTACTCTTCAAAAAATTGGGACCTCTATACCACTGATGTAGAATAAACCCAAAAACTGTTAAAACTTAATAAAGAAAAATTTTCTTTAATAGCTAGTAACTAAACCTACTAGAGGGCACACCATCTTACAAATATGAAACAATGTACAACAATGGCCAATGAAGTAAAGTTCTCTTGGAGAATAGGTAGTGTGGTTAAATGATAGAAAACTTAAAAGTGCAACATATATAGCAAAAACTTGCATACATTTCCAGTACTTAAATTAAATGCACTTACAAAATATTCACGCTATGAATGCAGTTATACCATAGCGAAATGATGGCTTCAAAGTATCCAATCTTTTTTATCTGATATACAAAGTATTCACACTGAAGATGTAGTAGCTGCTATGTGACTGTGATGAACTGTGATAACAGCTTAACCAGTCTAAAAGATCAAATAAAAGCTTCTAGCTTTAATGGCAGTTAAAATCCTTTTATTGTAGGACTTTTCCTTATCATAGATTGGATACTTTGAAGCCATCATAAGACTGGAAACTTTGGAGCCATTATTTCGCTGTGGTATAACTGCATTCACAGTGTGGATATCTTGTAAGTGCATTTAATTTAAGTACTGGAAATGTATGCAAGTTTTTGCTATATATGTTGCACTTTCAAGTTTTACATCATTTAACCACACTACCTATTCTCCAAGAGAACTTTACTTCATTGGCCATTGTTGTACAGCGTTTCATTTTGAATACTGTTTTTACTTGTTATTGATAGCTGTACTTTAGCATTAGGAGGTACCCTTTCTTTATTTTATCTTACAAATATGGCTGCCTCTTGCACTACTCTTCTGGTATCTCCTTCCTCAATAAAGTCTGACCATAAACCTCTGACCTACTCCTTTAAAGTCTCAAAAGCTCTTATAGTAAGCCCCACTGAATTTATGGACTAAAGATATGCCAACTTGAACATGCCATGTCACCTCCCTTCACCTTAACACAATGGCAAGCTTTGCTATGGAATTTTACACTCACTTAGAAAAATGCATAGAGCTATCAATCCCTACCAGAACCAAGTATCATGGAAAATTCAAAAACAAACCACACTGGTGGCTCACGGACATAAATGAACTATACAGCAAAAAAAAAAAAAAAAACTCCTCAAATTATTAGTCAACACAAAACCCGTCTTTTCAAGGACAACATAACATAAAAAAAAAAAAACTGAAGAACACTACAAGGTCCAGTGAGGTAGCCCATGAATCTACTAGTGCTGGCCTCTGAAGCCAACTATAATTAAATCTTCCTTTAACTATGAAAGGAAATTTACAAAACAATACCCAATATTGCTCAAAACATATTCATACTAGGGCCACCTATTCCAACCCAAGTGACACTACCACTACACTTGTGAACAAATTTAGTGTTAATTTCAGAACCTGATACTTCTGTTCCATGCCTGAAAATATCTGAATCCCTCACTTGCCAAATATCTCTAAAGATCGTTGAATGAACATATTAACCAAGATCAACCAAGATCAAAAGTACATCTCCATGAGACCTGACAATATACCTGACTGCTTAACTAATTGCATTAAACATGCTCTTGTAGACACATTCCTCAAATTGTTTAACTTAAGTTTAGCTACTGGTTTTGTCCTTGATGAGTGGCGATGTCCCAACATAAGGGAGGCCTTACAACTGACTCATGTAATTACAGAGCCATCAACCTTACAAGCCTCATCTGCAAAGCTGTGGAATGTATTATAATAGACCTCATAACCTGTGATATCAGCAATCTTGTTAGACTTGACATCCAACAGTTTGGCTGTGAGAGGGGTACAGTCTGTCGATTTAATCTGGCAAATGTCTTTGACAGGCTTAAAGTGGCTCTAGATATTGACCATACAATGCATGCAGTGTATTTTAACTTGGCCAAGGCCTTTGGCACCACCTGCCAAGCTGGCATCAAGCTAAATGCTTAAAAAATGAACTACATGCGATAAGATGGACAGCAAATTGGCTGAGAGACAGAATCCAGATAGTGCGTGTTGCATGTGCCTCATCAGAAAGTAGGAAAATGACCACCTGTGTCTATCAGGGCTGGGATCTCTCCCTTTCAATATTTAATTCTTAACTCTCCAACTAGAAACCCAAGATGTCTGGCTAACAAAATGTACAGATTATTGTAAACTGACGTTGTTGTTAAGTACACTTCTCAACTGTCCAGATTTTCACGAAATGTCCAGATTTTCTGCCTCATATTTTTGGCCTGTTACACATAAAATTTATGGTTTTATGACATATCATTGAGGATTAAAGTCACAAAATAATGACAGGCATCAGAAATTCAGACTTATCCTTCAAAATGTCCATGCTAATGCAAAACTTGTTATTCTATCAACTTTCTAAGTTTATAGGAGTGATATTTAAACACTGTTCCTCTTTTGGGGCCTTTGTTCCCCCCATTATCTCTGGCTTTGTCCAGAATTATTGTGCTAAAAGGTTGAGATGTTTGTTGTTAAGTTATCTAGGACACCCAGACCCTACAGCACGAACTCCCTAATAAAATATTGGTGTACTAAAAATGGGCTCAAATTAAATGCTGAAAAATGTAGCATTATCTCTTTTGATGGAAAACCTTCTAGACAACATACTTCTACAAACTGAAAATGCAGTTAGGGACCTAACTAAGGTAATCTGGCTGATAGCTCCCCATCTTTTGAACGTAGTGTAACAATTGTCAGGAAATCCTTTTATTTAGGCTAGCTAATTACAAAGGGATATCAACATAGTTTCAGGGGTTCGTAGGACATACTAGGCTACTGATCTGTGAGGGTATTAAGAAGCCTAGCATTACATTCCCTTACATTCCCCCATGGCAGTTTTCAGCCTTTATATTCTGCATGCAATTAACAATACTCCCTTTGGGATGTATCTCCCGAAACACAAGAAACAATTGGAAAGATCCCACATGTTCCTAACCAAAAAGATTACAGGCCCAAAGTTCCTATGCTACCAAGAGAATCTGGAAACTGTATCCCTTTATTCAGTGTCTTGAGGATGTTTGAGGGGACATCTCTACCTTGGTTAACATGCCAACAGAAACATGATTGCCCTCGACCTCCTGGTTCTCCACAAGTTAAACAGTCAACCAATATTAGAACCAGGGATCTAAATATTTACTAACAGATAAATACAACCTGCGGAAGGGACAGGTTTATAACTACGCACCTCCTAAATCTGTGGAATAAACTTCTCCTGCACATTAAGTGGTGTGACTCATTATCTTCCTTTTAACATAAACTAGATGACTAGACAGGCATCCACAAATTTACACCAGGATTTATTGGTATGGCCTGAGAGAGGGCATTGGTAAGGCAAGTACGGACATGAGATTTAGTGGCCTTGGAATATCTCTGAATTTGTACATCTGTGGATGTCACAGTAGTTGCCACTCTTTCTCATGGCACTTGGTTATCTAATTCGGTTAATGGAGAGTGCGCCTTCTAGGTGGAGTTTGTATGTTCTCCCACTATCCTTGTATAAATTTGCTTGGAGTCTGGTTCCCTCCTACCAGAAAAGTCACATGTGAACTGGTGATCCTCCAGCTCACTCACAGGTGTGCACTGTGAGTGTGTGTGTGTGTGCATTTGTGTGTGCACACAATTGTGCTTTTACATCTTGTGGTAAACTAGCATCCATCTAGTATTAATCTGCCTGATTTCTCTACCTTGTGCTCCCCCATTACTGTAACTAGGGGCTTTGGTTCCCTAACAACCCTGAAATGGATGAAAACAACTCATCAGAGAATGATTAAAATGTGCATCTCATTCCCTGTTATTCTAAGTCTGGTCTATATAGCAACTGAAAGGGTGTGCTGTTGAAGTTATTCGTTGAGTTATAGGTATCCATACTCCAGGTTAATCAAGAAGCAAAATGAGGTCTAGATGCTTATAACATCTACCAGGCCTTCCCCCACTTATTGTGAGTTACTATTTCTACATCTCATACAGAAATAAACATGTTATTAGAAGGTACAAAATGTCCTTACTTAAACAGAATATATCAAAAGCAGTCCACATTTTATCATGCAAATTAACACAGTGTTGAATGAACCAAGTGGTCATCCTATCCCTAGCATTTAAAAGGTGGATCATACACCCTATGTGTGGAAATTTTTTAAAGAAATATTCTCATTCCTTCCTCCTAATACTACTCCTTTCAATCAGAAGGAAGCATCAGTGCATGCATGAACAGTATATGATTCGTTTAACTCTTTTACTCGATAGGGGACAACTGCAGTCATTAAGTAGTTTTCTGCAGCAATGATATCCACTTAATTATCATCTTTCGGCTTTTCCCATTAGGGGTCGCCACAGTGGATCATCTCTTTCAATTTCTTCCTATCCTCTGCATCTTGCTCTGTCACACCAACTGCCTGCATGTCCTCTCTCACCACGTCCATAAACCTTATCTTAGGCCTTCCTCTTTTCCTCTTACCTGGCAGCTCCATCCTTAGCATCTTTTTCCCAATATACCCATCATCCCTCCTCAGCACATGTCCAAACCAATGCAATCTCATCTCTCTTGCTTTGTCTCCAAACTGTTCAACATGAGCTGACCCTCTAATATACTGATTCCTAATCCTATCCATCCTAGTCACACCAAGTGCAAATCTTAACATCTTTAACTCTGCCACATCCAGCTCTGACTCCTGCCTTTTTGTCAATGCCACTGTCTCCAACCCATATAACATAGCTGGTCTCACTACCCTCTTGTAGACCTTCCCTTTCACTCTTACTGGTACCAGTCTGTCACAAATAACTCCTGACACTCTTCTCCACCCATTCCATCCTGCCTGTACTCTCTTCTTCACCTCTCTTCCACATTCACCATTACTCTGAACTGTTGATCCCAAGTACTTAAACTCGTCCACCTTTACCAACTCTACTCCCTGCATCCTCACCATTCCTCTACCCTCCCTCTCATTTACACAAATATATTCTGTCTTAGCCCTGCTGACCTTCATTCCTCTGCTCTCTAGAGCATATCTCCACCTCTCCAGAGTCTCCTCAACCTGATTCCTACTCTCACTACAGATCACAATGTCATCTGCAAACATCATAGTCCACGGGGCCTCCTGCTGATCTCATCTGTCAACCTGTCCATCACCACTGCAAATAAGAAAGGACTCAGAACTGATACTTGATGTAATCCCACCTCCACCTTAAACGGATCAGTCACTCCCACTGCAGTCCTCACCACTGTCACACTACCTTTGTACGTATCCTGTACCACTCTTACATACTTCTCTGCCACTCCCGACTTCCTCATACAATACCACAACTCTTCTCTAAGCACCCTGTCATATGCTTTCTCCAAGTCTACAAAGACACAATGCAACTCCTTCTGACCTTCTCTGTATTTCTCCAACAACACTCTCAGAGCAAACATTGCATCTGTAGTGCTCTTTCCTGGCATGAAACCATACTGCTGATCACTAATCATCACCTCCCTTCTTAACCTAGCTTCTACTACTCTTATATCCACTTAATGACAACAGATAACCATTTAATGACTGCAGTGATTAAGTGGTTATCTGCAGTAATGACATCCACTTAATGACTGCAGATAAGCACTTAATGACTGCAGTGGTTAAGTGGTTATCTGCAGTAATCATATCCACTTAATGACAGCAGTGGTTAAGTGGTATTCTGCAGTAATGATATCCACGTAATGACTGCAGTGGTTAAGTAGTAATCTCCAGTAATGATATCCACGTAATGACTGCAGTGGTTAAGTGGTTATCTGCAGTAATGATATCCAGTTAATGACTGCAGATAACCAATTAATGACTGCAGTGGTTAAGTGCTTATCTGCAGTAATGATATCCATTTAGTGACTGCAGTGGTTAAGTGGTTATCTGCAGTAATGATATCCACTCAATGACTGCAGTGGTTAAGTGGCTATCTGCAGTAATGATAGCCACTTAATGACTGTAGTGGTTAAATGGTTATCTGCAGTAATGATATCCAATGAATGTCTGCAGATAATTTATTGACTGCAATGGTTAACGGTTATCTGCGGTAATGATATCCACTTAATGACTGCAGATAACTTAATGACTCCAGTGGTTAAGTGGTTATCTGCAGTTATAGTATCCACTTAATGACAGCAGATAACCATTTAATGGCTGTAGTGGTTAAGTGGTTATCTGAGGTAATGATATCCACTTAATGACTGCAGATAACAATTTAATGACTGCAATGGTTAAGTGGTTATCTACAGTAATGATATCAACTTAGTGACTGCAGATATCCACTTAATGCCTGCAGTGGTTAAATGGTTATCTGCAGTAATGATATCCACTTAGTGACTGCAGTGGTAAAGTAGTTATCTGCAGTAATTATATCCACTTAATGACTGCAAATAACCATTTAATGACTGCAATGGTTAAGTCGTTATCTACAGTAATTATATCAACTCAATGACTGCAGATAGCCACTTAATGACTGCAGTGGTTAAGTGGTTATCTGCAGTAATGATATCCACTTAATGACTGCAGTGGTTAAGTGGTTATCTGTAGTGATGTTATCCACTTAATGTCTGCAAATAACCATTTACTGACTACAATGGTTAAGTGGTTTTCTGCAATAATGATGTCCACTTAATGACTGCAGATAACCATTTAATGACTGCAATGGTTAAGTGGTTATCTGCAGTAATGATATCCACTTAATGACTGTAGTGGTTAAGTGGTTATCTGCAGTAATGATATCCACTTAATGACAGCAGATAACCATTTAAGAGTTCATATCTGCAGTAATGATATCCACTTAATGACAGCAGAAAACCATTTGTGGGGGGGTGGGCTGCACCCCCCCCCGCTAAATATATATTCCAACTCTGATACTGCACTACAGTGAGGAAAGGGCAAACATCCCAATCTTCTCTGAACTGCGATTCTACAATGCGATCTTCAAAATGTGGCCATTTCGAAGTTTTGAGTGTTCGATTATGTTATCTTTCGATAAAGTAGTAGGAACCCACCATTTAATGTCTGCAGTGGTTAAGTGGTTATCTGAGGTAATGATATCCACTTAATGACTGCAGATAACCATTTAATGACTGCAATGCTTAAGTGGTTTTCTGCAATAATGATGTCCACTTAATGACTGCAGATAACCATTTAATGACTGCAATGGCTGCGTGGTTATCTGCAATAATGATATCCACTTAATGACTGCAGTGGTTAAGTGGTTATTTGCAGTAATGATAGCCACTTAATGACTGCAGTGGTTATGTGGTTATCTGCAGTAATGAAATCCACTTAATGACTGCAGTGGTGGTTATCTGCAGTAAAGATATCGACTTAATAACTGCAGTGGTTAAGTGCTTATCTGCAGTAATGATATCCACTTAATGATAGCAAATAACCATTTAATGACTGCAGTGGTTAACTGGTTATCTACAATAATGATGTCCACTTAATGACTGTAAATAACCATTTAATGACTGCAGTGGTTAAGTGGTTATCTGCAATAATGTTATCCACTTAATGACTGCAGATAACCATTTAATGACTGCAATGGTTAAGTGGTTAACTGCAGTAATGATATCCACTTAATGACTGCAGATAACCATTTAATGACTGCAGTGGTTAAGTGGTTATCTTCAGTAAAGACATTAACAGGCATATGCAGAAGTCAGTCATATTCTGATATATTTGTTGTTGTTTTCCGTAATCATTCTGAAAATGTTAAATAAAGATATGAAAAAAGAAAATAGCTAGATGGCTATCTCAATAATCACACTGATTAATCAACTGGTGTACTTACATTCACATTCATTTATATAAATATGTATCTCATTCTAGTTTACAGTATCACACAGCATGTTATGAATTTTGTTAACTTACAGAAGTAAAACCTGGGTCCTTTTCTGAAATTAAGTTTGCAGTCAAACATAATTACATACATTTCAAAACAGTCTCATGTTATTTCTCAAATTTATGACTAGCTGTAAATGTGTAAGATTAATACTGACAACATTCACAATCACATTTTATTATTTTGCGGCTATTTTGCAAGTATAAATTATTTATCATGCTCAGTGTTTTCTTTTCTTTGTTACTGTATTTGATTTTGTAAAGGAAATACATAATATGTTTTACTAAGCCCACTCATCCAGTTCAACAAATGACTGCCACATGACCAACTTCATTGTTTCCTGCCCACTTTGTCATATTCATTATCCATGCCCTCAGTCTGATCCCAGCTACACCTACAATGTCCTTCTCTTCTTCCCATTCATAAATAACTGTGTGTCCAGAGCAGCAGACTCAAATGCAGATGTGTTGATACTTCACCTGCCTCTTCCATCACCAATGACCACCTCTTGACCACTTCCATAACTCCAGATCCCACCATATTTCTATCCTTAATCCTGCACATTTGCTTTCAAGTATTTTCTTCCTGACTATAGATATTTTATACCCTTAACCACCTTAGGCACCCCCCGCTAAACAATAATTTATTAGTATTTTCTTCTACTCCACAGTACTTACATGTAACCGAGTTTAATCTGTGCCATTCTGCTGGCATTTGTCTTCTTCTTTATTCCCTAATTATTAAAGCTACAACATCTACAACATATTAATTTATTTAATTTTGCATTTTTAATGGGATGGGTGAGTGCGTTGAAAGACTTATCAGTCACAACACAGCCTATCAAATGGTTACATTATATGCAAAAATGTACAGATTCAAATACATTATACTCGTACAGATATAAAACAGGAGATAATCCAAAACCAAAATTCAGTTACACATTAATGCATGAAAAACTAATGGCACATGTCAGTATATGGTAGAAGCTGAATTTACAAAATAAATGAAAATAAAAATGTCAGAGTTAATGAAGGAGCAATGAATACAGATAAGTCATATAAATGTTTGAGAAATATTTTCATGCAGTAACTAAAGTTGTGGAACACATTCATATTGTATGGATATATGTAGCCACTTAACCAGAGACAAGAAGCACAGCTGTTAGATTGTTACCTATGGCCTTGGAAGTAGAAGGCAATTTTTAGATAAATGCAGAACACTTCACCTGACACACTTCTCTAGAAATCTCTTGCAAATGCCATCTCATTCATCTTTCTCAGTGTATGCACCTTCCCAAACATTTCAACTCTCTCCTCATGCTCACTTTAACCAGACCAGCATCCAGAACAGTATCACAGACTCCTTCAGTACCACATTGTGGCACGCCTGTGCTCCCTTAAACATCTGCCTGACTAGGTTACCTGCTATGTAAGTGCATGCAGTCTAAACTCCAATGTGTACATCTATTATACTTATAAAAATTTGATGGTGCAGTGGTAGCATTGATGCCTCACAGCTGTAGGTTCTTGGGTTTGGTTCTTGGCTGGGGTGCCTTCTTTGTGGGGGGGTCTGTATCTTCTGGGGGTTGGGAGGGTGGCCTAACGGTTAAGGTGTTTGCCTTACAAACAAGGTGCAGGGTTTGAGTCTCACAAGGGATAATTGGCTAGGCTTAAAATGGCTCGCAAGGGCAATTAGCTTAGTACTAACCTATGAACTTATGAACCTTGTAGAAACTGCAGCAGTTAATTTATAATCCGCAAGCTGCTCCAGATGCTTTAGTTGCTTTATTGTGTGGGTAAAAACAAAGGAATTCATAACAACTGACCAGTAGTTATTTTGTAATCATCTGAATTGGCACAACAAAAGAATCAGTCTGTCAGTCCACTCCAGTTATACCCTTCCCAGCTAACACAGCTAAGAGGAAAAACCCTGAGGGTTTACTGCTGTGTCCAACCAAAACTACACCTTGCTGTTTTGCCTGCATTCTGGTAGACAGTACAGAGGTATAGGTGTGCATGACAAATGTTAACAAGATGGCAACAAGCATTGTGAAGAACACCAGTGTTTTTTTTAATATAACACATTTTTTTCAGTCATATGAGTACTGAAAAAAACATACACACAGAGCGCAGACATATCACTTCAAAACATCTGAAGTAACAACATATACTGTAACTAACCAAAATTAAAAAAAAAAAAAAAAAGGTTGAACAAATCAGTCTTGGCAGTTATATTTTATAATGCTCAATGGTACAAAATAAAGAAAATCAGAAACAGCATAACATAAACAGCATAAATTTAAAAAAAAAGTTTCTTAACTAAATAAAATTACACATGCACAATTCAAAGGATACAAGCACCATAAAAATATACAGACAACACAGTCAGAGAAACCACTTCAGTACTTTAATGTAACAACTCATGGCTGTGAAAACATATTTTTATTGTTATTTATAGTTGCTGACAAGTGCAAATGGAATACAACCAGAAAACTGTACTATTACTACAAAAATATTGGTTTAGATATATAGTTGTACAGTATCTGTGAGATGATTGCAAAAGATACTAGCTCCAAAGATTTTTGCTAGTTCACTTCAAAATTAAATGTAAGAAGTGATCTCAGCTTTTCCCTATTGTAAAAAGAAATACTCCAAATAAGTCAGCTAGGTTATCGTTAAGAGGTTTGCCAATAATGTACAAAGAAACAATGCAAAGATTTCAGCAGCATCACTGTTAAATAAAAGAGATGATTTAATTTTGTCTCTTTTGTAAACAGAGATACTTTCACCTGAATTACGTAACTACCTGTAGCCATGGTACCCTATAAATGTAATCATGCACAAGGGTGAGGCGCTTAAGATTGAATCAGGTTTTAGTAATTATTGCAGAATCAGACCTGCCTTCAATGATTTTACATTGTATATCCAAACACTGTCTTGTTTACACATAATCAGTTTTACAGTGTTATTGTCCATTTTTAAAATTCCAACCCTATCAGGACAGAGCCTAAAAAAGCATTTTAGTGCATCTGCTAATCTGGTTCCAGCCAGAGCTGAAACATGGTCAAATGGGGCCCTAGGCAGGGTAATGGACCGTGGGCCTTCCAGCCATATCAATATCCTATTACTTGTCTGTCTCTCCACAATTAACAAAGCACTGTTCATTTCAATGTGCATACTATTTTTTGCTTTACTTTGACAATGTTAACAGAGATTTGGACTTAATGTAAAACTTTATTTTAAACTTTGGAGTAAAACACTGTGTTTGCACCATACTGTGACTTACCAGGGAAGTAACTGGTTGACTATGAAGAAGGCAAGGACTGCTGCTTGTGCTAGCTGCATTGGCATCCCTCTAAATGTGAGCCTGCAACTCCTTCTTTACAGAAACATGTCTTATGCTTCATCAGAAATAAGATTTCCTGATAGTTGATAGTTGTATACAAGTTGATTTATTTTATTAAAAATATTCTGGATCTCATAAAACTAGCATCAGCAGACCAGTATTATCAAAAAGCAGTACACTAAAAGCTTCCATTCTGTTAATATATACTTAGTTACATATTTTCAGAATTATTTATATTGCCTCTTTTTACTGAATTATATTTTATCAAGTGTTCTGTGCGATCCATGATACAGTATCTTGAGGATTTCTGACATCAGACATGTATAATGGGTTAGAAGGTTGAACAGAAGGTTGTGTTGTCCTGATAATAAAGAGAAATGATACGTAATACAGAAAACTGCCTTATCAACTCCAAAACTGGACTCAGCATATCAGCAGGGGTTTACTATAGCAATAACAGATGACGTTGGTGTGGTATATTGAAGATTTACCCACGGTTGTTGTGGTTCCAGTAAGCTTGTTCCCCTAGTGTACTAGATGAAATATGTCCATTATTGAAACAACTTATTCCAAAAGGTAACTTCCAGAAAAAGACTGTTCTGTTAAACAATAACAAACAAAACCATGTAATCCATAATAATTATACTTAATAATTAAAAATATGTAAAACAAGCTTTCATGTCACAAAACACTATCACATATTTAAATGCAGACACAAAATCACAATTTAAATACTGTCTCAAAGAACATGACCACTGATGCAACGATCTTGAATGTGGCATTGGTTTTAAAGGGCAAGGTTTCATTCAAACCAAGAAAGTTCAATGATTTAGTCTACTGTTCCAAACATATCTTTTTAAATTCTGTTTTATTTATAATATTCTCTTTCCTTGTATCAGGGCAAACAACCTGCAATGTGTTCAAGATCATTGCATCATTAGTCATGTGCTTTGTAAACACTAAGAAAAATCTAGGCCTTGCTCAGGTCTCTATTTGTCAAAATCTTTTAAAATGATTTTCATATCACACTGCAGTTTCTATTTAACTGTTTTAAATATCAGCATCAGGGGAAGATGATAAGTATTCAACTGCCTGATGGCAGTTTAGTTTCTCTGATAGAAAGGCTGTAAATTTCTGTTATATTAAGTTGTGCTAACATCAGAGATAAACATTTTTCCACTTCTGCATTGCCATTGAAAACATCATGACATACAAAGTAATGTACTTCAAAAGAAGCAGCCATAATGCAGGTCTTCCTGTTGTTCGACCATAAAGACATTCCCAGCAGATGCAGCAATACACCCACTTATCAGAGAGAAAATTTTAATCAGGTTACTGAAATAATGACCAGTATATAACTAAAAACAGGTGTCTTTTTTCCCCCTTCTGTCTTCTTTCATTGTGCCATTGACAACTATGGATGCCTGATAACTCGCCAATGTGCAGAAACATCAACACAGACACTATTGACCCCAAATGATTGAAGCAAATACACATCGATCCAGAAAGGACTGAAAAAAAAACCCAGGTAAATCTGTGGTTTTGCTAATTACATACACCAATACCAAGATCACTCTATGGTGAAGAAAGGGCAAATTCCGTAATCCCCACTGTATCACAATCTTGTGTGAAAGGAGGTAAGGTTCGACAAGCTGATTTTTGATCAGCTGTACCTGCTTTTTCAAGAGGACACCTTTGAAAGAAGATCATGCTTCTGAAAGTACATATCCTAATTTAAAGAAAAAGAAGTACAGAAGTTGCACTATACACACAAAGAGTAAACTTGGCAAATAAATTGCAGTGGTCATTACCATGCAAACACATACCTATGTCAGCTAGTAACACATAAATGTAATATGATAAAGCAGTTATTCTTTATAGACCCAGGTTAACTCCTACCATGGTAGATCTTTTCCCAAATTGTGGTCAGTCACTAAAATCTGGTTCATGTAATCTTTTACTGTTACTGCAGAATGTTAGGAAATTATACAAAGTAACCGCATGCCTAAAATAAAAAAAAAATGTGGCTACCAGTTTATATGCCAAAAAAGTAAGCAGTGCAGCTGTCTGGAAGGTGTAAATGAATTATGCCCCTGCAATCAGACAATCCCCCAACCCTTTCAGAGCTCCAGGGTCATTCCTCCCATCTCCCAGCACCACGCATCAATTTATCTCTTTATCCTTTCTGTGGTTAGAAAATGAAAACAACTGGTAATGGTTATACCATTCCTGATGTGACAATTTCTATGCTTTCCATGCAACATAAAAAAAAATCTGTTGTTTTTCTTTTCCTAAGTCTACTAATTATCTTCATGACAGTTCTGCAATACAATTGTGCAGCTAAGTTAAAAAAAAATTAAATCAAAAATGAAATTAAACATACAGGCTAACTAACAATTCCTGGATTATGTAGGAAAATGGCAGTGTATGCATGGTGCCCAAGCAATGCTAAGGCACTGTTTAAAACTACATCTCCTCTCTCTTTCTCTCTGTCATTTCCTTTCTCTTCCATGTTTAGCTGTGTAAGCTTTCAAGCTTCAAGAAGCATGAAAAGAAAATGAAAAATATAGCTTATGATACATATTTTCAGAGGTGGAAATGTTTATCTACTGAGGTACATCAACTCTTTTTCAGTACTGCTTGCTTAGCCCAACTTGCTTTTGCAGAAAGCACGGATACAAAACATAAAAACTGCTGTCATTCTATAAAGCTGTTTTGTTTTCATCTGTTTTATTTTAGCATTTGTCATGTAGACTAATCGATACACTACACACTTTCCTCCACTTTAATCTATAATGTCTCCTAACACTATATTTTGCATGCATTTATTCTGTAGCTTTGAAAATGAAAAATACCTCTAGGGCATATTCATAAAAACACATTATTAATGAAGAAAGATTGTAAATAAATGAAGTGAATGCAACAGCCATATAGGCAAGATAAGTGTCATTCAATTCCAAAGGTGCTTTGCATAATCATGTCACAGCTTATTTACAAGTTACAGTTTTATGATTTTGTGATTTACAGAGAAAAGTTGCAAATGGGTTCTTTCTTTAGAGGGAAGTCATAAATTAATCTACGAAGGGATAAAAAAAGACCTTTGGTCCATTGATTTCTTTCCATCATTAACTTAGTGGAAATAAACTCATTTTTTCCTACAGTCGGCTTCTCAGTTCAAGTTTAAATGCAGTAATTCTAAGCTCCCTGCTCTGAAAAACTACTATAAAATTTCAGCACTCATTCTATGGCGTGATTGCAAAATCTGGCATGGCTCTCCTACTGTTAACTGCAGTGAATGCCTTACAAGTTATTTTCTTAATTTTTTCTAATGTATCCAGCATACAGCTTTTGTAGTTAATTTTGCCAAGACTTTCTAATGGAATCTTTTTAATGGAATGGTGAAGTCACAACACCTGCACAGCAACGTCTATATATTTTGGTCTGCATGATATACAAACTTGACTTTTGGGGGGGGGTCTTAATTATTTCCCTACAAGTCACCTTTTAACGTAAAAATAAATCTGCTATGACACAGCCCCCAAGAGTGTTAAAAGAATAACTATGTCACAGTTACACTCAGCCTTTTAAAAGAATTATATCACATTTACTGTAGTTTTATTTTAGTCTAATAACTGCAACACAAAACAATGCACAGCTTAAGTTTGTATATGCATTACAATAGTAACAGTGGGGTATGAATCTAATCATCTGTTACTAAAGCATGCATATGTCTGGCATATTCACCTAAAGGGAAATGGAATATATCAGAGAAGTCCAGGACAGCAGAACAGTTTGCAAGAAAGCAAAATTCTGATGCTAAACACAAAAATGACTCAGCCAGAAAGACCCTGGAACAAGACAAAAATGTGTGTACTGAAAGTCCGCTATTTTTTCAAAGGAAATGTACATGTCACAAATGATACTTTGATAAAGGAAGGTCTGCAGATGTTTTTCTAAAGATGCTTCTGTCTTTTGCCAGGGCCTTCTGGTTGAGTCCTCTGCATCTGCTAACAGACGTTTGCTTTTTTCTTTCGACTAAACATCAAATGTTTCTTTTAAGCTGAATTTTTCAAAACAAAAGCCAGATCTACAGTTATGGTGTGTTCTGGTGTGCCCATAGTAGGTCCTAAAACAGGTGTCTATGAGAAGTGGGGCTAGGAATGTTAAGTAACAACTTCATTATTAAAGACATTTGTCTCACTGTGTATTTCTGGGGGAATTTGCTGAAGCCCCACCAGGAAATGTATATGTATCTCATATGCATTTGTAAATGAAGGTTTGTAAATGTCTTTGAACACCTGCATCTAAAACAATTAAGGCAACTGTATTCAGAAGTACCAGCCCTTCCTTTTGTCACATATAATTTTATTTTACTTATTTTTGGGTCCTCCTTGAGACATAATTATCTCCTGGCCTACCCAGTGTGCCTCATCTCATACACCTCCAGACTTCGTTGCTATGATACTGTAGTTGGTTGTGGATCCTAAAGGCATCCTGGGGCATGGCCATCTTTGCTTCCAACTTTAGAGGTTCTTTAAATGCCCTACCCACACCATGCTCTGCCTTCTATTCTCATTGGTTTATCCAAGGGCAATTCGCCTTACTGGATCCCACATCTCCCAAAGCATCATCATCAAAAAACACCATCCTTGCTGCTCCATCAGTCACCCAAGCCACTAATCAATCACTGATTGACAAAGCCTTAGTTAGCGCTTTATTCCTCTACACCATGGAATCGACTTTGTCACATTTAATTTTAATATCTTCAGTTTAGGGTATTCCTGCATAATCCATTTGTCCTTTTCTTCATTCTGAGGGGTGTGAGCTAATCCAGACAGAACCATATTAAAAGGAAACTGTATTTATATATTTAACATACACCACCCATTCATTTTTGTTAGTGACAGCAGCACAGACATTTTCCTGGGCTTCTTATCAAAGCTCTTGTATGTATAAACCTTGGTACCAATGAGACAAACTTTAAGATCTCAACAATGTTCTGAACACATTAAATGATCCTATTTTAATCTGTGTGTGATGCCCGTGCACTGGCCTAGCAATCAAGGAGCCTCAATCCTCACCACTAACACCAGTGAGGGGTGTCCATACAGGGAAAGGATAATAAATACACACACAGTAAAGTACAATTTCCTTTAAGAACACACAGAGATCACAATCGGTCTGGGGCTGGTTTCTCCCTTTCTTTCCAGGTCCCCAATAAGACTCCCCACTGGCACAGCTATAGGGTCCATATCTCAGCCTAGTGGGCAAGCTAAAACCTCCAGCACCTTCTCTGTCCAATCAATGCTTCGTGTCCCTGCCCAAGTAGCTGACACACACGCACTTTGAGATGAGAGTTATATACAACCACAGAGACACTCATGGGGAAGGCTGGCACAGGTTCTCCAGCTGTGCCCCTTTTCTTCAGTCTAAAAGGCAGTACCAGCTGCCACCACCTACTAATATCAGCTACTCAAAGGCCCTTCTGAAAGGGTGTCCAATTATTACTGTGCAATATTATTATCTAAATGGTAAGTGTGACCTAACAGTCGAGACTTATTTGGAGTGACTTGGTACAGCATCACTATATACATGCAATGTACTCTTAGACAACAACATATCTCTACACAAAACAGCCACAGTTGAAAGTTTTAAAAATATTTAATAATAAATAATAAAAACACAAGACAATACTTCTTACTACAAAGTGCTAGTCAAGATTTCAGAGATCACAGAGAAATACTTAAAATAATACCATAGATAAGTTCTGATACTGTAGAAAAGTTCTGACATCACAGAAAAACAAACTAGTCTAATATTGCTATTTCCTAGCTACATCTAAGAGAAAACACAGTTCTAAATAAATATAGAGCAAAGCAGTGCTGGTGATGTTGGATGTTCTCAAGACAAAATGCTCTGAGCTCTCTGATTCTCTCTCTCTTTAGACTGATAACACAGAACTGCTTCACATAACATCATTCTTCACACTTCTCTGGTGTTCCCAGACTAACAGAAACTACATTTACATTCTTTTCACCTGGTCAGAAACCATGCTGCGGTGGTACGGCGGTAGCATTGTTACCTCACAGCAAGAGGTTCTCCCGTTCGATTCTCGGCTGGGGTTGGGAGTTCCTTCTGTGTGGAGTCTGCATGTCCTCCCTGAGGTTGGGTAGTGTTTGAAAGACATGTGTGTCGAAATGGGCGTGCCTTCATTGAAGGTTGGAGGTCGAGCTGGCATCTCAGCGTTTCGTAAAAATCTACTGCCAATCATTAGTGGACCAGAGTTCCGCTGTGGCGACCCCTTACCGGGAAAAGCCGAAAGACAAAACAACAACAACACCTGGTCAAAAACCAGAGCAATAAAGAACATTTATACCAGCAAATTCTAGCCATTAACTCTGGTCTTAAAACAATAGGCAGGATGCCTCCATCTAGACATATCGGCTCCGAATTTTGACATCAAAGACGGTCATAAAATGCTTGACTTGGCTTTCTTACAGCAGAGTGCACTGTTGTTATATTTTTACAGTTCAATATCCAATGCAGTCTTTTCACATTTAAGAGAACAAGCCTGTGGCTTACACTGATATTTAAAAATGACAGAATTATCTACAAAATTCTATCTGGCTAAGCTGCCGCCTTACCTATCTTCACACTGTGCAAAATCTGCTTCATTCCAGGCTCAGTGAAATTATTCAGTTTAATCTAATCCTACACACAATTTTCATATTCAGGCTTTTGTTTTGCTTGTTTTTTTTTCAGCTTAACAAAACACTCTCTAACTATTAATATATTGCAAAACTATATGGACTATTTATTTATTTATTTTTATTTTACATTTGTTAATCGGAGGTGTCTGACTGAGCTGAAAAGCCCCTTTTTCAGCAGAGGCCTGGGGAGAAAAGCTCCACATAGAAAAATTACAGATACATTTAGATATTTAGACATGATCATTTTACACACAAATTACAATAGACATGTTTTTACAGTGGTATGCAGAAAAATTACATATACATTTAGATATTTAGACATGATCAGTATACACACAAATTACAATAGACATGTTTTTACAGTGGTATGCAGCACATCAACATTTACAGTGGAGAGAACAAACAAGAAAATATTAATTTAATAATAAAGGTAATTAATAGATTTGTGGTGTACAGCTGAAATTTGGAACATGGGTAGAATACATACATAGTACACAGGTACAGTACATACATTATAGATTAGCCAGTGTTTGTGAGTAAGAGTGAAAACTATTATCAAGTACTCTAGGTTTAGTATGTGTACATTATCCGCTTTCACTAGCCTGGGGAGCAATCATGGCACTGCCAACTTTGCTTGAGATGTTGCCTAATGAGGTTTTTAAAGGCGACTTTGGACAATGTGTTTTGTATGCTAGTGGGGAGAGAATTCCATTTTTTTAGCCACTGAACTACTATATAGTGCGTCTCCAAAGCTATTGCAGCTGTTGATGACTTCTAGTAGTAGTTTGCTTGATGATTTAAGAGGCCTTTTGGCTGAGTGATGTTCTACTAGGTTTTTGAGGGCAGGACACTTATTGGGGGGGGGGTAATAGATAGAATGACAGGGGCAGAGCTGACTGCAGGTTAGGAGATTGGGCAGTTCAAGCCAATGGAGCTGTCTCAAAGCAGTACAGTCATGAGTTCTATATGAGCAATTTGCAGCAAAGTGGGCAATTCTGTTACATAAGGCATTCCATTTCTGCTTAGTTCAGTTTTGTTGAGATTAGTCATAATGGGAAATGCATAGAGTAGGGTGGATAATAGTTGTGAGCGGGCAATGGCTGATCTTGTGTTGTTGGTAAGAAATGGTTTGATACGGTAGAGTGATCCCAGTTTGGGATGCACTTTTTTAATAGTAAAGTTGAGATGACTATCAAATTTTAGGTGGGAGTCTATGGTTATTCCCAATAGCTTAGCCTGTGCCACTGGAGCGACTGGAGCAGCATTTGTGGAGTAGATAGAGAATTGACTGTTATCAGTGTTTTTGTTAGAACTGGTTATAATCACGAGCTGAGTTTTCTTTGGATTGAGGATAAGTTGGGCTTTGGTAGGGTAGTTTTCAACGTCAGAGAATGCTAGCTGAGTTGTTTGCAGGAGGGTGGGAATGTTTTGTGCAGCACAGATTAAGGTAGTATCATCTGCATACTGAATGATAGATGCATACTGTGTGGAGGTATGGAGGTCATTTGTGAAAACTGTGAATAGTAGTGGTCCTAAGATAGAATCATGTGGGTCTCCTATAGGTATGGGCAACTGAGGAGAGAAAGAATTTTTCCATTTCACAGCTTGGTACCTGTCAGTTAAGTAGCTTTGGAACCAGGTAAGAATGGAATTCGATAGGCGATATTGGTTTAAGTTTGTTTAGCAGGATTTGGTGTGAGACTGTCAAATGCCTTGGGCATATCCAAAAAAAGAGCTGACACCTGCAGGCCTTCATTTTTGAGATGGTTTATTGTGTCTGTGAAGCAGAGGAGGGCTGTAGTGGTACTATGGGCAGGTCTGAAACCATGCTGAGTAGGTTTCTAGGATTTTGGCCAGGGGGGAGAGTAAAGCAATGGGTCTGTAGTTATTAAGTTCAGTGGAGGTCCCACCTTTATGTATGGGTGTAACATAGGATATTTTCCAGAGTTTGGGCACATAGTTTTCAACAATTGATCTGTTTATGAGAGTGGAGATTGGGATAGCAATAGCATCTGCTGTGAGTTTCAGGAAATAGCTGGGGAGTAGGTCGGCTGCTGTTGATGAGGTTTTTTGTTTGGAGAGCATGCTTTTGATTGAAGTGGTGGAAACTGTTTTGAGGGTAAAGCTTGTATTAGTGTTACTTGCGTTGGGTGGGATAGTGAGGTAGGAACTGTCCTGTGATACTAAGGATAGAATTGAGTTCACAAAGTGGGAGTTGAATTGTGTTTCAATGGGAACTTTAGTGTCAGGGGTAGCCTTTTGGGTGGGTTTTAGTATCTGGTTTACATTTTTCCAAAATTTTGGGGGGTTGTGTTGGTATTTAGTTTGTAATGTCGTGTAGTAGGATTTTTTGTCCAGCCTAATGCATTTTTTTGCACGGCTGTGCAGTTCTTGGTACTTAGTTAGGCTTTGTGTTTCTTTGTTTTTTTGACAGTAAAGCCAGGCAGTGTCTCTGGACTTGAGGATTTGCTTGGTTTCTTTATGGAGCCAGGGGTTTGTAGAGGTTCTAGCCTTGATTTTATGCAAAGGAGCGACAGTGTCTAGGTGTTGTAGAAATATTTTGTTAAAATATGCTACAGCCTGGTCAGGTGGGAGGGTTTTTTTTGGGGGGGGCAGTCACAGTTACAGTGTAAAGTATTGATGACCTCAGGAGGGAATTTTTTTGTGTTTCTAGTGGATTTATCGTTAGTGGTTTTGCATATGCTTGTTATACTATGTTTAAGATATATTATGTTGTGGTCACTTAAGGTTTCTGGGAGACTGCCAGTGTGGGGGTACAATGTGAGGTTGTTAGTTAGGACCCAGTCAAGGATGGATTTCCTTTTAGATTTTTTATCACATCTAGTTGGAATTTGGACTAACTGCTGGTAGCCATGAAGATTTATTAGATTACTTGGTGGTTCTGATATACAGGTTAACCAATCTAGGTTGAAATCCCCCAGAATAAGGGTTTCTTGTGAGTATGTAGAAGAATACCAGGATAAGAAGTCTTCAAGACTAGCAGGTGTATTACCAGGTGGAATACAGATCACAATTGTGGTGATGACCTTTTTAGGATGATGTTGAAGTTGTGAGATAAGCATGTCCCAATTATTGGGGGAGGGTTAGGAGTTTGGTAACTGATGTATAGTTAAGTTGGACTTATACAGTAAGGCAGTTCCACCTCCTTTACGAAGTTGTCTGTCTTGTCTAATGATATCGTAGCTGGTAGGGAGAACTTCTGAGCTAGCTATGTTTTTATTTAGCCAGGTTTCTGTTAAAGCAACTATGTCTGGGGAGTAGTGTGCTATTGTGGCCTGGAGTTCGGGTATTTTATTTTTGATACTTCCAATATTAATATTTAGCATTAAAAGATAGTTGGTTTTGCTGCTGTTGTTGATTTGCCCAGGGATGAAGATAGTGGGGGTGTTATGTTCTGACATTTATGGTGGAGCAGTTTGTGTTGGACAAGATGGATTTGGGTCGGGGTTGGGGTGGATGTCCCCCACTTGTGGTGAGCCTGGTGTTAAAATGGTGATACAGATGTTGGAGTTTGGTGATGAGTGTGAGAAAGTATTCTGTTTTTTGGAGTAGGAATGAGAGCATATGTGTTTAGTTCTGAATGTGTCTGTTATGTAGTTCTTGAACAATTGTGGGCAGATATTATTATAATGTGCTGATGATAGAAAGGTTTGGATGTGATGACAACCTACCTGATCCAGGTGTAGTTAGTAGTCTAGACATGAAAATTAGGCCAGGAAAGGATGGCAGTAAGTGACCAATGAAGACTCATCCAACCTGAGTTGTGTTTGTGTGTGTGGGGGGCGGGGCATTGGGAGAGATATGCCACAACAGCTTCACCTGAGAGAACTAGTTACCGTAGGCCTTGCAACTGAACTTAGGAAATACAAGCCCACAAAAAGTGTGTAAGTATTTTAGCTAGAATTCATGTGTGTACCAAAGCTCACAAGGGGTACTATGGCACATGTTCCAGCCAATGAGAGTGTTGACAGTAAACAAAAATGTATATAACCCAGGCTGAATCAATGCCACAGTCCCAAGATCTTGTTTCCTTTTCCTGATGCTCAAAGACAAAAATGATGTTGGGAGGAATTAATCGACCTATACATGAGGGGAGATTTAATGGCTGCTGAGGGAGGGCAATGTTGTCAAAGAAATACACTTATGATAGACTGAAAACTGCACTAGTGCAAATTATCTCAGTTAATTTATTCATATGTTAACTGAGTGAGTGATTTTTGACCCTTTTCTGGTGTAAACCAAGCCATAATGGCAAAGGAAAATGCAGCATATATGTGTAACTTAAGAGTAGCTAGTCAACTAGCATGTTTTGGGAGTTAGAAGTGAAATGGTGAACCTGCAGAAAACAACACAGACAAGAGGAAAAAATGCAAATATCCACACAGATGGTGAGTGGGTTAGGACTGAACCCTGCAACTGGAGCTGTGAGTCACAGATCTTAGCTGAGATATTGTGTTGCGGAAGAGATCTTAACCACTATGCCACCCACTGAAAACAAACAAGGAGTCTTCAAAAATAGTATAAATCTATCTGCACAGATAATTTTATTTTCCTATCTACTAATAAAAGTTAAATAAATAAACTGAAGTAACAATTTACTAAATATGGAAGAAAATGAGTTTATTTTGCTGGTACAAAATTTTGAAGAACTCTGTAGTTTGTTTTCTTTACCTTGTGTTTTGCTTGCATTCTGTTTTAACAGCATATTAAAACTTCAAAAGAGACCACAGCTCTCTCTGTTCTGAGTCAGGCAGAAATTTTTCCAGCCCTCCCACCCATTTAAGTTGTCTTGTTAAATACCACTGTCTTTCTAGTTGCCCGCCTCTTATGTTAATCTGACCATATATCTCATTTCTCTCTACTTTCACTGGCTTATGTGAGTAATCACAAAATCATCATTTTTGAAATCCCACCCCTTCAATTATTTAAATTTATTGGCCATCCTACAGTATTTCATAGCACCAAATTACAAAAGTGACCACCCCTTTCAATCCATCTTGCTGTTTTAAAAATAGCAACTTTCCACTAAACCTTAACTTTTTAAATAGGTAAAACTCAAGTTACCTACTTTCACATCTAACTTCTCTAGTGCACACTGCGGAGTGCATTCTTTTCAATCTTACCTTTAAGCATCCCTGTGACTAGCACTTTCTCTAATACCTGCTGGAAAGCACTAGGAAGCCTTAAACTCATACAAACACTGAACTCTCCTTGTTAATAAGGAGAAATTAATAGTAGGCACTAAACAGCCTATAATTGCAAAGTACCTTGCTAAGGAAACAGCTCCTGTACTTTACAAAGAAAAAAAAAAAGCCCCAAACCAGGCATGTCCAAGGGTCAGCTTCGGTGATTTCTCCTGTCCACCTGGTGAATCTGGGCATACTGGGGCAATGCAGCAATTGCCTCATGTACACAGACAACCCTCTCCTCCTACCACCCAACACTACAACCTGTGAGAGATGCACTTACATAGCCAAAATGGAAGCAAAGCTCTCTCCACCCAAGATTGTGCTAAACAGTCAAGAGGAGAAGGTTAACACCCACACTACACCTCAAGCAACACATAGCCCTTCTAAACCCGCACCACCAACACCCACATATAGCAACACTAAATCCACATATGCAGAGGCCCTTAACTGTAACCTGCCCAAGCAACAAAGACCTCTGAAGCTGAAAGCAAACAAACACCAATCACAACCAATGTGTCACATAGTTCACAACACCAGTGTGCCACCCAGCAACAGCCCCTAAGGCAAGACAATGTACCTAACACTTTAGTCATAGGTGACTCTATAGTCCGGCACACTGATGTCCCTCTCACCAGGTTGAATAAGGAGAAAATTACAGTCAGCTGCCTGTCGGGTGCCAGGATTCACCACATAACGCATGCACTCAAGTCACTCCACAACAAGTACAAATATGACTCTGTCATTGTCCATGTTGGAGTGAATGACTTGAGACGTACCTCCCTGGACTACATGAAAAGAGACATGGAAGAGCTCTCGGATCATGTGGCCCAGGCAGGTATGACCCTAGCCCTGAGTAGCATCCTGCCTTCGCCCAGAATGATACCACAATATAAGGATAAAATGATTGACTTCAACAATTGGCTAAGCTTATGGTGTCATTCAAAGGGGATCCAGTATCTGTCTGCCTGAGATGACATGATTGACAGACCACGATGCTTTGCCAGAGATGGTCTGCACCTGTCGCCCTGGGATTCAGGTTACTGGCTAAGGCTCTTGCCACCCTATAGTGCCTTTTTAGGCAAACTTCAAAGGACAAAACCACCACCGTAACAGGTACAAGCATGCAAAATCTGAAGGTAATGCTACTCAATGCTAGAAGTCTAAACCTCAAGATGCACTCTCTCGAGGCACTCCTAAAAATGGAGAACATCGATATCTGTGCAGTAACTGAGACCTGGTTCAAGGCTCCAGAGAGCACCCCTGCAATACCAGGCTACAACTCTTACCACACTTTTCGGCCACCAAACCAGGACCGAAACACTAAAGGTGGAGGAGTGTCAATATTCACCAAGGATATTCACACCACCAGGCTAGTTGGCCAACACAATGTGTCTGAAATTCTCCAAGTGCAACTAACACTAAGTAAGACTGCAATCCAAATTGTAGCTTGCTACAGATCCCCCACCATACCCCAAGATTCTCCCTACACCTTTTTAAACATACTGGAAAATATTAAGATAGAACCAAACACCCTAATACTGGGTGATTTTAACTACCCTGCCATTAACTGGGAAAACTACTCATGTCCCAACACCTTTGCGCAACGGTTCTTGGAATTCATAAATTCCAACGCCCTGGATCAACTAATCCATAGTCCCACCAGGGGCTCCAATATCCTAGACCTGGTCATTACCAACATGGCAAATCAATGCTCCATACCTATGGTCACCCCTCGTTAGTCAGGTCTGACCATAAGCTAATCACCCTTAACATCCACATCCCACCCCCACCCCCCAGTAAAGAAACCACCATAAAAACTTCTCCAAAGCCAACTTCATGCTACTCAAGTCAGAAGTGACAAACTTCATGACACCCATGCAGACAGGAACTGAAAGTTCAACTGCTGAATCCTACACTAAGGCACTGTATGAGCACATCCACTCATGCATGAATCGTGCCATCCCAAATAGAACCAAAATGCTCTCATCCAAAAAAGGAAGCCAATCTGGTGGTCCCCTGCCATAAACAAACTTTACAACAAAAGGAAGAAACTTTTGCAGAAAAGAGGAAAATCCCAGGATGCAAAAAACTCCCTTACTAGCCTCAGTAAGAAACTGAGATGCCTCATAAAATCCTCCAAAGCTAGTTATGAAAATAAAATTGCCAAAGATTCCAAAGACAACCACAAAGCATTCTATAACTATGTCAAGAATCTAAATGGCAATGCTCAGATCTGCTCTGAGCTAAAACAGAATGGCAATAAATATACTGATCCAAAGGATATTGCCAATATCCTGGCAGATCGATTCAGTGCCAACTTCACCCCTCTCACCCCTAAATGGCCCATCTCAATACCGGAAGATTGCCAAATTCCAGTAATAACGGCCACACAGGTACAAAACGCACTCTCTAAAGCCAAGAATACAGCATCCATGGGACCAGATGACATCCCGGGCTGTGTACTACATGAACTACAATATGAACTGGCACCTCACCTAAGTGTCATGTTTAATCATAGCCTCACCTCAGGTTTCATGCCCACTGAGTGGCGCAGAGCTACAGTTATCCCAATCCACAAGGGGGGATCCACCTTGGATCCCGGACACTACCATCCCATCAGCCTGACAAGCCTTATCTGCAAGGCCATGGAGCGTATTATCATGGAACTTATAAACAAAGACATTGGCAACCTTCAAACACTGGACCCCACCCAGTTTGGGTTTGTGAAGGGCCGATCTTGTCTCCTGAACCTGATTGACTTCTTTGAATCAGTCTCCAGAGCCATAGACAAGGGTAAGGCGGTCCACACAGCCTATCTAGACCTTGCCAAGGCCTTTGACACCATCCCCCACTCTGGAATCATAGATAAACTTACTAAGTTGGGTATTAATCCCTATGTCACCCAATGGGTTGCTAAATGGCTTACTGATAGAACCCACACTGTAAAAGTAGCCGACTCCAAATCCAGCTCCCGACAAGTGACAAGTGGAGTACCTCAGGGTTCAGTCGTGGGGCGCTCTTGTTTGGCATCTACTTCTCTGAAGTACAGGTCAACACTAAGGGACTCTGGCTAACAAAGTTTGCAGATGACTGCAAACTGGGAGCCATTATTGAATCCCCAAATGATGTGGATACTCTACAAAAGGGCCTTACAGAAACAGATGCTTGGTGCCAGAGCCATGGGCTCAAGCTCAATGCCAAGAAATGTATTGTTATCCCTTTGGGAAAAACATGTATCCATGAATTACCATATAGGTGGCAGTACACTAAACACAGAAAGTGTGATAAGAGACTTAGGGACACAGGTGGACAGTGGTCTCACCTTCGATAACCACATCACCACAACAGTCAGGAAATCCTTCTATGTGGCACACCTCATCATGAAGGGCTTTTCATCCAGAAAAAAGGAGGTCATTGTCCCACTGTACTCATCCATCATTAGACCCATTATAGAATACAACACCCCATTTGGTATGTACCTCTCAAGACATCTGCAACAACTGGAAAGGCCTCAGAAATACCTCACTAAAAGAATCACAGGCCTAAAGCAGATGCCCTACGCTGACTGCCTTAAAAAACACCAGGTATACTCTGTCGCATATCGTCTACTCAGAGGCGATCTCTGCTTAACATACAAGGCCATGTCAAACCCAGAGCTGTTGGACATGCTACACTTAAAGAAATCCCAATCCCTCAGAGCTACACGCTCCAGGGATCTAAACCTTGTCATCACAATAAACAAAACATGCTGGAGGGATAGGTTCCTGACCCAGAGACTCCCAGACTCTGGAATAGATTGCCCATACATGTCAAGCAGAGTGCCTCTTTGGACCTCTTCAAGAGGAACCTTGACGTTTGGATGGGAGAAAGGAAATTCACCCCAGGGATCACGTCAGTCGCCCTGCTAGACAGGGGTCCAGGAAAGTAAATAATGTGGGAAGAAATAGCCAGGGAATTGTTATGGCTAGGCTTGTATAGGCCCTAGGGCTGATAGCCTAGTACCAACCTATGAACCTATAATTTATCCAGTAAATAAAAATGAGTGGGATATCCACTGCTTTCCTACATATAAACAAAAAAAAATGTAAAATATTGAAGGGCATAGGTAATCCACTTGTGTTCTCTATCCATGTAGAATAACAAGGAGAAAAGGCTAAAAAAGTATAGCAGCTGTTTTAATGTTTAGTATAATAAGAAGACCTATAAAAATGCCTGAAATGCTATTTATAAATGTGGTAAAACTGCATAAAACATGACAACAATCCAAAAAAGATATTCATGTATATAATCTAGCCAACAATTATTAAAAAAATGACAATTTTCAAGAAATTAGGCTCTGTGTCATAGAACACAGCAGCCCTGACTGTGAATCAGATGACCTGAGTTCTACTTCCGGGCAGGGGAGACGGTGAGTCAGCAGGTTGCACTGATGTACCCATCTTGTGGGGAGGGAAAGGGTGGTCTTGGTTCGTGAAATTTCTCATGAGCAAACAGAAGCTTATATGACAAAGATGGTCACAGGATTGAGGGACATAGGCTTATCATTCCACACCAATGATACTAGCCATACAGGCACATGCGTGGGAGCACACAGATTCCCATGGATTTCATAAAACTCACTCACAGTGATGCAGGAACCCATGTCAGCTATGAGAGAGTGGGGTTAGGGGCATAACCACAAAATCCATATTGGCTACCTGTGTGACACTCCCAACATAGTGAGGGCTAATAATTAGCAGGCAATGCAGGAAACATGGAGGGAGAAAAGAGCCATCTTTCACTTCTTTCTTTTGCTATGTCGTCTCCTTTAGTTATAAGTAAGAGTTATTGTGTGAAGTTCTGTTGTGATGCAGTGATATTAAAACTGGAAAAGAATATAAATTTGCAATTAGTAAACAGAACTGTTACAGACTAAATATTATACACCGATGTAATGCCATTTTCTAATGAATTTATACAAAAAGAAGAGCAGCGGAGCTACCTGTACTGAAATGTTTGAAAAATAGCTTTGTGTTACATCTTGCGAAAATGTTTTTGATTTAGTCTACACTGAATGTTGGACTATGCATCTGTCTGTTGTATGTTAGAAATAACAGCTATCAAACCAAATGAACTTCTTACAGTATGAAAGACTAATTCAGTATAATTGCAATAGGTTACATTGTTCTTAACATGCTATTCAAAGGAGTAAGCAATTGTGTCAAAATGTACCGTCAAGATGCCTTTGCTTTAAAAGATTGCTAGCACTTAGGACTAAAGGAACAAAAATGTATACTTTTATTATAGGCTCACTTTAGAAAACTTCCTCTGTAAAAATAGACTGTCCCAAAATTTTAAAGTAAAAAAATGTGCTTGGAACAGCACTAATGTTAGATGGGTACTGAAAAAAATGCAGGTTATTTCAATAAGGTAGAACAAATTAAGAATTATTTTAATGAGATTCTTTTATGGATTAATCTTGTGGAGACATTTTTGAAAATTCTGAAGATTCTTTTTGCAAAGACATAATCCAGTGTTAGAGAATATTAACCATATACCTCAAAAGAAAAAAAGAAAAAAAACATATAATACTTTCAGAATGTACCTTAGTATGTGCAAATGTCTACAGCTACATGAATTAGCATCAGACCTAACATATATCCCTTAAAATGTATTAAATGGTTCCAGCTGGCACACTTTCAAGAAAGTGTTTTACACTAGAAACAAAACAAAAGAAAATAGTTTGATATATTGCGATAAATTAACCCCATACAATACAGAAGCTAAACTCTGAAAAGCAGCTAATATAGGAGAGTGTAATGGCAGACCTACCTACTTCCACAGCCTGTACAAAAGACAGAAGCGGGACCAGTGTGAATGTGGACATATACACCGATGGCAAAAGTGCTCGTATAAATGCATACTTCTATAGTATCAATATGGACAGAGGCTTACAGGATAACACAAAGTCAAACTACATGTCCTTTTTCGGAAAACTACCAGAATCGCTTAGACAGCCATAAGAATTCTTGCCTGCTGAAGATGTTGAGAAACTATAGAAGCAGAAAAGGTCTTCTTATGTCAACATTGTTCCAGGGATGATTTTATCTGTTCCAAGAAACGGGCTCTCATTAGGACTGAAATTAATGGGAAAAAATTGATCTCATGATCCACTGAAATGGGACAAAACCAAAAAGCAGTGTCCCCCGTATCCCCACCACACCCACAACTCTATTTTAACTCTGAGATAATGCACCAGTAACAAAAAGGAGACACTTCCTTAATCCCACTATTTGCCAATCTTACCCTAACATAGATGTATTGCTTTCATCAAAGCATGAATCAACAATGCACACAGCTAACTTCTGTTTGAACAAAATGAAAAATTCAGTGGAATGCACTGATCCCATTGGACATGTGAGGTGATGCATATTCTAATACTTACATAAAACCTCTTTTATACAGTTCTACCTCATAATCTTAGTATGTTTTTGACAAGATACACATTACTTTTGCTCTAACTTTCTTTGTGGATTGTTTAAATAAGGCATAGTCATCATATTCAGTATCAACATAGGCCTACACATAGTCAGGGTGTGAAGATCCTTGCAGGCTGTTTACCATGGGCATATTTGCTTGGAAATTTGGACAAAATTATCTGTTTTGATACTGAAGAAAAGATTATAAAATCCAGTACAATAAGACATCTAAATTCAACAGTAACCACTGCACAGTAAAAATTAACTTATGGATAACCAAGGGGATCAGTACTCAGAAGCAGTGAGAACTAAATGCGATATGTGATATACAGCAATGCATAGTGCCACTGATATCAGTATATAAAAAGGGAACAAGAGCAGTTCTGGTTTCTCAAGGGACCTCATGCATAATGAGGGAAATTCCCACTGGTAGAATGAGGCATGGATGGTACTTAACCTAAATATAATTTAATGTTACAATAACATTCCCAAAGGACACAGGAAAGAACTGAGGTTCCAAAAGTAAAATGGGTCCTATAATTAATAAGAAAGCAGGAAGACGCAAAGAAACACATCTGGGAAGAAAAGGAAAATATAAAACCTGCTGCGAACAATGGTCCAAATGATGACTGTTAACCTTAAAAAGGAAGAATTCTTTAAGAAAATAAAGGAGATACCTTCCACTCAACATTAGAGTACACATGGATTTAAGCTCAAAATCAGACTCGAATAACAGAAAAAAGATTATTAATTTTCTATATACTCTTCACTCAGTTATGAACATTGGTCAAATTTTCAAGAGGTATAAATCCAGTATCAGAAATACAGGTCTAAACTTGACTATTTGGAAAGATGAAAACTGCTTGATGTGAAAGAGGGAGGTGAACAACCTCACTCAAATTTCATCAATAAACTAGTAAAAATTCTTACAATAATAATGTTATCAAACTGGCAGCTTCTAGCAAAGAAGGAACTAAGATCTATGGTTAAATGAATGTAAGAATACAGGCAGAGAAATAAAAATAACAGAGAAAATATAAAACAAGGGCCTTAATACAATCTCATTTTAATCTAGACATTAACAGATATGTGTGTACATGCACACGTTTGACTGTGTGTGTGTGTGAGAGAGAGAGAGAGAGACAGAAATTCTGACACCCAAGCATTAACTCCCAACCAACATGAAGAAGATGCTAAAAGGAGAAAAGATACAGTTATACAGTCTTATGGGTAGCTGTTCTGATATATAACTGTAGCTAGGCCACGAATAAGGGGCAGCTGCCTGGTTGCAAACTGTTAGGGGATGTGAGCAGCAATGCAGAGTTGATGATCCAACATGAAAACAACCATCATTTAAGCAGCTGCAGATAATATTGCAGCTGCTTATATTCATGTGTTAATATGCCTGCAGAGTTAAGTGTGCGTTAGTAACTGCAGCAAGGAGCTATAAAAAGTTCTTTGCTACAGTTTCAGATGGACTTTTTTTTATCTCCAAGTCTGGACTGAGTGGGGCACAACTTTCAGGATTGTCCAAAATGCCAACTGACCTCACTAGCCAACTGACCTAGCTATGAGTCTGTTCTAAGCATGGGAAGAAAAGATATGTCTGGTGAAAGTACATCTTATACTACCAATCTAAAGTCATGTAGCTGAAGAAATAAATATCGTAATGAGAACAGCTGATTTTCAACCCTTACTGACATGGATCCCAAAAAAATACTGAAAAAGAAGCTATTTAGGCTCCTAATTAATTTATAACAACCAATTAAGAGGCCACTGGACACCACAGTTCCACCAATAATTACCAGTACAGCTGTAAAGGAGCAGTGATAAGTCTCTATGGCCTAAAGGAAATGCTGGAAAGAGCACTAACTTAAGTAGATGCTGGAAGCACAGACGAGCAACAATGACCACTGTGACACTGCCAGCCCAGCTATCTGGAATTTTGTAAATAACTCTATGTCATTTGTGAATATTTATGTGATTTATACAGAACTGTATGTTATGTACTGAGCTTCAGGAATGTAACCACAGCATACCCTGCTGGAACATAGAAGATTAACTTACAAAACTTCAAGAAAATAAGTTAAAATTAAGTGCTTTATGATGTGTATAAAAATTGCTTCATTGCAGCAAGAAGACAGGATGCCTAGAGCTACCATTTTTTCTATTGTCTTGGACAGAAGTATTTACTATGTTTAAAATGTAAAGTGTTTTACTGCTCTGTGACTTCCTAGCAGCTGCACTTCTGAGAGAAATGCACTTCTCACACAGAGTTGTTAAAATTCTGCTAGTATCTGTTAGCCTGGGAACTGAAGGCAGGTGACAGAGTGATGTCATCCAAAGTGACACAGCAGTAATGTTTGACAGTAATTTAAGAACTCTCTGTGAGAGAGACTGGGTGTATTTGTATCTTGTCTTGGACCTAGCAAGAACATCCATTCATCTGCATTTACCTTGCTCTGTAAGTATGTCTATGGTACAGAAATTTATTTTATATATAGATAGGAATATAGTAAATATTAGTTTAAATGTTTTCTGTATTTATTTGAGACTGTCCTGCAATGTTGTTTTAAAATATTTCTTGTGATTCTGAACTCTGCAGTTACTGTGCTGTTGGAGTATTGTCTTGTTCTTCTATTATTATTAAATATATTTAAACCTACCATTGTGACTGATATTTGTGAGACATATTTAAGCTCTTAGAATACTTACATATGTATTTGGTGACACTATACAGGCCACTCTTAAATAGCCTTGCTCTTGGTAACACTTACCATTTGGATAATAGTAACATTACAAAGTAGGATTGGTCACCCTTCGGGAAGGGCCTTAAAATAGCTGATAAGGGGTTCTGGTGGTAGTGATAACTACCTTATGGTCTGAGCAGAAGGGGGCATAGCTAGTAACCTTTGCCAGTCTTTCCCAGGTGTGTGTTAGCGTATAAATCAAATCTCAAAGAGTGTGTGTGTGTGTGTGTGTGTGTGTGTGTGTGTGTGTGTGTGTGTGTGTGTGTGTATGTGCGTGTTTAGCTACTTGGGCAGGGACATGAAGCACTGATTGGACAGAGAGAGTGTTGGGAGGACTTGGCTTGGAACCCTGGCTAAGGACTCAACTCTATAGCTGCGCCAGTGGGGAATCTTATTGGGGATTTGGAGAATGAGGGAGAATCCAGCCCCAAGACTGACTGTGATCTCTGTGTGCTCTTAAGGGAAATTGTATAAACGAAGAAACACCAAAGGGGTAAGGTACCAACCAAACAAAACAATAGCACACAAAAAAAGAGAAAGTTTGGTACTCCACAACAATCAAAACCGACCAAAATGGAAAGTAAAAAGTAAAAACCAATGTTCCTTTCTTATTGAATTAGTGAGTGCTTTCACATTTGTATAAACATTTCAATCAGACTTTCTAAGTAACATTGAACATAAACATTATTTAAATATCCTAACTGATATGTAACCAGCCAATAAAATTCTTTCAATCACATATTTAAACATTCTTAAAGTGCCTGTTCTCATAGTTCATACTATATGCTCTATCACATAAATTTACAAATACATTAAACAAGATACATATACAAAAATAATATCTAGCAGGTATGTATATATGAACATATTAAAACTAATCTAAAAAAGGGGGTTATTTAAAACTAAAAATGTTACTGCTGCCTAGCAACATTAAACCATCTTAAAATGCCCATGTTAATATAACAGTCTGTAAATCTGTCACATGAAATTATTAAAAAACAAAAGACAGGGCTCATCTGCAATAGAAATATCATAAGAAACATATGATATCATTAATACCTAATATATAATGTGCCCTGTTAATAACTAATCAATGTTTCAGGGCACGGTCCTTTAGAAAAGGTTTTAAAGAAACCCTTTCATTCAACCCATGGCCTCTATCTGCCTGTAACCTAATGATCCATTTCCCCTCTTCTTTTTCTGTATAATTACCTATGTCTCCCAATCTCTCTGTGATAGCTATGGACTCTAAAACTAAAAATGTAAAAGTATGTGAAGTATCATTGTGGAGAACATGTCTGGCTATCGCATTGCTTTTGTTTTCTCTACTGATAGCATATATGTGTTCTCTTATTCTTTCTCTCAATGTCCAATTCATTTTGCCAACGTAGAAGGGAAATTGTACTTTACTGTGTGTATACTTCTCATCCTCCCATTGTATACGTCCCTCACTTTTGTTAGTGGTGAGGATTGAGGTTCCTTGATTACTAGGCCAGTGCAGGGTTGTTACAACCACCTTTAATGTTCAGTATCAGAAAAGGTTCCTCTGAGACATGGCTCCTCGCAGAGACACAGAGAAGTACCCGCCTATCAAAGCAGGTGACCTACACTCTCCAAAACATGTCAAGTTGCACTCTTTCTTGCTTACCTAAGCCTTACTTTAATTTCTCTAAAAGTTTTGGTTTTCTTATACTATAATGTGAATGGACTCCATTCCTAAGTCAGGTACAATTAGAGTTCATGGAATTATAATTGTCAGTCTTTGATGTTAGCCAGGAGTGCTGTTCTCAGTATCCATGATGTTCCCAGAATTGCATCCTTCTGCAGTCCAAATGGGGCTACATGTACTGGTAGCATATTTAAGTACAACTGTATTTTTTTATATAAATAGTCCTGCTGATCCTACTACTACTACTAGAACTGTCACTGTATCTTTCTTCCACGTTGCTCTCACTTCTGCTTGCAAATCCTGGTATTTTATGATGTTGTGCCTCTTGGTATATACAACACTATTATTACTGAGTACAGCAATTTCAATGATAACTGCTACTTTTTTCTTTAAATACTGTATCTGTTTTTCTTGCATATAGTTTTTCAGCTGTTGGTATTTTGTGATCCCATGTGATCCATACTTCATCACTGTCAATACTGCTTTGTGGTTCATGTTTCCAAAGCTTCTCAGTTACTTTCATTTACTTATATGATGTATTGTTTGCACAATTCCCCTGTGCAACATTCTTGCCACATTACTGTGCCTTTCAGTTTAAGCTCAGCCATGAGTGTATCACGTCCAGCAATGAGATGAGAAACCTTTTTCCAGTTCAGTTTTACAGAACTTGCACTTTTTCAAAAGACTTTGTAAAACAGCATGTAAGTAGCCCACCATCTTAGGTTGCCATCATTAGCCATTCATCTTTTGGCTTAAATTCACCTCTCCTTAGCCTTTCCTGCATCAATCTCTTGGGCAACATGTGGTTGTTTTGAGTTTTCTATACTTGCCACAATATTTGTGGACTAACCAATTTTCCCTCCTTTCCTTTCCTTTATATTCTTTCTTTTATTCTCTTTTTTGGAACTTTCAGTTGCTGTCTGATTCTTGTCCACTGTTGGTTAGATTTCCACTGCCACTCCATTTCAAAATGCTTCTGCTACACTAAACAAAGATGTCACTTTAAACTTCTCTTCATGCTTTTAAACTTTTACTTATGTTTGGATCTGATGTGGTCAGCAAATATGTATGCAGGTTCATGGCAGAAAACCCATAGTCAATTTCAAGGAGGTTCATACCGCCTTCAAAGCGAAGGATATAAAATCTTGGTATGCACTAATTTTATATATCATTTGATAAGCATAAAGCATTTTTTCTTGTTTTCTTGTCCAATTAATTCAATGCTGTTTAGGTCCAGTCAAGTCACACCAAAGCTGTAAGTTAGAACACGAAGAACAAACTGATTTAAAGTTTAGACTTTATTCCTAGATGTCAAGGCAGTTTTCAGTATTAGTTTAGTCTTCTAAGTATTCCTTACTGAACTTTGTTGTCATTTGTTCATGTTTTTTTGCTGACCATTCATCTATTCCCCAATATTTACACACTCCCTCCTGCACCAGTTCTTTTATATCACATTCCTGTCCCAGATTGATATTTTTCTTGGTATAAGTGACTTCGGTCTATGAGAGGTCACCAGTTGTTTTGTAAGTTCCATAATGTGTTGCTGTGAGAAGTTTGAGATCTAAGTTTGAATCCTATCTAACCTCACTTCCCTATCGTGTGTCCCTGTACAACTTATTTAAATTACACCTCATCCCGTCACAGAAATAATAAGAATGTTCCAATTGTGAGACTGTCTGATACAAACACAAATTAAAAACTTCATGGCTCAGTTAAAGGAAGCATGAACTTTTGTTACAGTGGTCAGCTTCATCTCTGTTTCACAGAAGCAATGACTAAATATGTGACTGACTAAGCACATAACGATATGAAAATAGAACAAGTCAGCAGAAGATTACATGCTATGCAGAAAAGAACTTTAGCAGTGGCAGCTACTGACAGAATTTTGCTTCAAAGTTACCGAATAAAGGAATTTGGGAATGCCAGCATGACTGCAAAATCCATCAACAAGGGTCCTAGCAGGCTATCATCACACCACTGTCCGCCCACCTTATTCACTCACTTAGTTAAAAAGGATTTGTGTGGGAGGTACAAAAGGAAGGATTCATGGAGAGTTCAGTGGATCTAAACACAGAGCTAAAGGGAATCACTACATGAAGAGAATCTGAAAATAAGCTTTCCTCAAGTTATCTATGTCAGATACATAGCATAGAACTAAAGCATAATAAGTAATATGTTACACTAGTGAAACTCCTTTTTAAAGTAATTATCAGTTGCTAACAATGTTTTATTGCAGAAAAGTAATGTAGCTGAGCTAAGGATTATATTTTATACAATAAATGAGTGGCTTGTAATATATGTATATATAAATTCTAGACTTAGGTTTTTAAATAGCTAATGACTACAGCTTAAGATAAGTGTAAAATCCAGTTCGGCAGCAATAAAACTCTCTTTTCCACTCTTTCCGAAGACATCTGCCCTCAGTCAGGAAACACAAGGAAAATGCTAGCTATCTGATGCACTTACCCCTGCTCTTTGTATCTTAGACTGTATTTTGCATTACAACATCTAATTCCCAAATTAATTGAAGCTGTCCTAATACGTAACACTGTACTTAAACTTTGCATAAAGAATTCATGCTATGTAGCATGGTACTAGAAAAAAGGGTATGTGTCAGCTAGTGCACAGAATTAATGCTATGAACTGTTTCTTGTCATCTAGGGCCTGATTCCCTCACCCCCTGTTTGTATATTGTACGACTCAAACAAGTCACTTACCCAGACAGTGCTCTCGGGCAATTAAGGAACTGGGCTAGGTTCATCCATGGTCTGCTGGACATCATCCCTAGTAACTAGTTATGAACATAGAATATAAAGTTTACCATGAGAACAAAGGCTGTTGTAACAACACTGTACTATGTATAGCAGGACAGTACTTTATTATGAGCATATTTGGCCTGACAACACTGTGTAACTTATTGGATTTTAGCAATATTATTTCTGTGATCAAAATTATAAATCAGTCCAGTTATTGGCTACACACCAAAAATGGAGTCAGAGTTGGGGTGTCATTCAATAAGGATTTGCAACTTGGAGAACATTAGTGAGAGCTCTGTAACAGTAGAAGCACAACTGCATGAGAACAAAAAAGTCAAAGTCAAGAATTAAAACAGAATCGGTAATGAAAAGCAACAGGGAGATGGAGAAAGGCTACATTATCAGTGCTTATGAGGCTTAATGTACACAGCTACGGAATCTTGCCACCATTAAGCCTTGGCAGTTTTCACCATGACCTATACCTCCCTGTCAAGCAAGGCTAAGCTAGTCAAACCTGGAGTGAATTTATGACGAGCCATTCAATTACTCAGGTCTTGCAAGAAAGAAGAAAGCGTGCTGTTAATAAAATAGCATTTAAAGGTATTCCCAGTGAGTACAGAGTAAGGGAAGAGTAGAACAAATTTAGGACAGTACACCTGTTTTTTCTACAGTGGGAGACTATTCCTGAGGTATATGAGCAACACTGATTTCCAAAGATCAGTCAGCACACTCAGTTTAGTGTTATAATGATTATTTTAAGTCAGGAGTTAGTACAATACCCATAAACAGCAAGGTCATAATTATTATTGGCATGGCTAGAAGGAGGAATCAAGTTTGCTGCATGAAAACTAGACAGATTTGGTTAAAAAAAAAACAAAGATGTCAAGCACCTGAGCAGTTTAAGCCTTTACAGGTACAGCACACATGAGCAGAATGAAATGAGATCTGGAGGTGGCACTGAATAACCTGAACTGAAAAAGATACAGGAAACTCTATAAAGCAGCCAAATATATGTATGGGAGATTACATATGTGCCAGTATCTACTGACTGACACTAGGGTTGTAGTACAAATTCTGCCAACAAAGAGTATGAAGAAGGTATAATGATTTGCATAGATAATTATACGCTTGTTTGTACATTTAGGCTCATGGAAGAGATAAACAAGAATAACAGTGTTACAAACTAAGCTGGGGGTGGGCTGTGCATTTTAAAGTAGATGCTGTATATCAATAATTTCAGCAGCGGCAGCTTGTTTTTTTTTTTTTTCAGTAAGGAATTGTTTTCATAGACATTCCTACAAAGTAGCTCATAGAACAGTTTTAAGGTAAAAATCTTCAACAAGACCCAAAGCTGATTGCGGCTCAAACCATCAGATTATTCTTACAAGGATTATAATTAAATTAAAGAAAACAAAAGCATCTAAGCCAACTAGACATAGGCTCAATAAAATTCCAAATTAATATATAGTAGATGTGAAGAAAAGATTTAAGGGATTACATCTAATGAAGAGAGCACCTGAAGAAACACGGACAGAAGACTGTGATATTGTCAGGGAAGAGGCAACATTTTTTTCCTAATAGAAAACTAAGAAAGTGAGATGTCTCTCTGTGGAGGCTTTAGAAGTGGCCAAGGAAAGAACAGGTCACATTTAACAGAGATGTGGGAATAGCAAAAAAAATATGGTGGCACATTTAAAGGATAAAAACAAAAAAATGAAAGAAGATTATATAATAAGAAAGCCAAGAGATCTCTTAAGAGAACTGATGATATTAAGGCCAATTTCTAGCTAAATCAGATGCTGATAAAGGAACTGGGAGACTGCAATAAAATGTGGTCCACATACCTATGGAAGGAGTATCACAAGGTGGAAACTGAAAAAAGATAACACAAAATGGAAAAGCTATATTAAGGGAACCTTAAGGGGGTGATGATCAAGGGGACTAGAGGTAGGCAAAAAATATGCAATGCCAGGAATGTACATAATAAACTAATTTCATTATATAAAATACTTAAGAATGGAGGTGAAGCTACTGTGCAACAGGTGTTTTGAATTAAGATATGGTCTTAAGGAGACTTCCAAGATGGCTTCACACTGAGTAACAGCTTAATTTCAGCGCTCTCAGTGTGAAAACAGAAACTCAGAAAAGAGAGACAGTGAACTTGTTATTTTGGGTAAATTTCAGTAACTGGCTAGTAAATATACTGCCTGGATGGCAGCAGAAAAGAAATTCAGAGAACCTGAAAGAAAATCAATCACAAAAGGTGAGGAGAAAAAAACTAAAGGGGAAGAATTTTGCAACTGTTCAAAAAAAGCAGTGCAAGCTCCAACTTTGGTACAAGATATAACTTCCAGTAATGTAGATGTAAAAAATAAGTCAAATGTACTCAGAACTGATTAAAATAAATTAAACACTGAAGGAGTCTATCAAATCAAATAAGAAAAAGGCTGGGAAAAAAATGGAAGAAGCTTTAAACAGATATTCAGATGTGGTGATAAAGTTGCAAAAATCAGAGGTAGAAATAAAGAAAAGGCTGGCTGAGTATGAGATTGCTCAGGAAGAGATGCTTCAAAAAATAGAATTAGAGGAAAGAGCACATAGGAAAAACCTGGCATTTTCTGCTATACCAGAAACACTGGAAGGAACAGACTGTATTCATTTTATGAAAGCACAAAAAAACATAGGACTGGTATTCCACAGCAGGAGTTGTTAATTGAAAGGGCCATCATGTGTATGCTCGAAACCTGGCCATGAGAAAGCAACCTAGACCTTTAATAGTAAAGATGCAATCCTAGCAGAAGGAGTTGATTCTGACAAATCTGTGGCAGAAGGATGATGTACTAAAAGGGGGAGACAGTAGAGTGTTTGTGGAAAATGATTATTCACTGTATCCCTGGCAGAAGAGGAGTACATTCATTCCAGTAATCAGGGAATGTCGAGACATAGCAATGACATTCAAGCTGTTGTATTTAGCTATTTTTCAGAATAGTCTTTCCTGGAGGGTCAAAATAATTTTTTAATGCAGAACATGATAACAGAGAGATACAAACAGTTGCCCAACAAAAAGTAAGCTCTGAAACAGAAGGAGATGCTGCTTCTTGTTCTTCTGGTAATAAAGACCACAGATATACTGTGCCAGTGAAACTTTTTCCAATATGTCAAAGGAATATGCATAACAGGCAGAAAAAAGTACAAGAGTTGACTAGAAGAACCAGACGTATGTTGGAAAGGAAGCAGAGATGGGATTTGGAGATCAACTACAAGAAAACCAGTAACTCAGAAATTGACAAATAAATGTGGGATTACAAAGCACTAATTATATTTGCAAAACATGACAGAACAAGAAAATCTGGATATATTGGACTTCTTTGAGTTTGTTAAACCTGTAGGGCACTCCAAATCATATGCCCTACTTTGTGTCATTAATATTTGGAAGAACATTTAGGAGAAGGGAAGAGTTAACTAAGTAAAACAAAATTTTGTACTTAGCAGTACTTTTATAATGCAAAACATAAACTGTATGCTATAAAGTAAAGCTTTGCAGTTATTTTAAAGTATAATAGGCATACTAAAGTAAACAGGTGCTCCTGTTTTTTTCCCCCTCTTTCTTTCTCCTTGTTTAATTTTTAAGAAATGTAGACAATGCAATATTAAAAAAGGAGAAAAGCCTGGACAAAAGAGCATGATACAAGAAAAACTGATATGCTTTTTCTTACTTTTGCATAGGGGAATAACTGAATTAAGGTCCTTGGCATGATCTAGTAATACATTTTAAGGGGACTGAAGATACAAACTCAAACGGCTTCAGGTACACTGAGGTGCCCAAAAACACACAACAAAAGTAAATTAAGGCACCAGAGTGCCTTAATTTACTTTTGCTGTTGTGTGTTTTTGGGCATCTCAGTGTACCTGAAGCCATTTGAGTTTGTAACTCTGGTGCCTTAATTTACTTTTACATTTTAAGGGGAACCACATAAATAAAAAATAACAGTGAATATAATAAAATGTTTTCCTCTACAATTAAATGAGTGCTTGGAGGAGAGGCAACTGTGTATCTGGTCCTTGTGACTCTACGGAGATAATCTGATAAGAGGCAATAAAAACAGAATACTTCTTTCTATCAATGGTTAGGAGATAATGTCTTCTGAAAGCATTACAGGATTACAGACTTTTTCTATCTGGGAGGGAATAAGGATAAGAGAAAATGAGACAGCATTTAGTGGAAGTAGAAGCACAGGCTGTACCATGCATCTTAGCATGGTTAACCTGATGGCATTTGTGGACTCACAGCAAAGAAGTTCTGAGGAAGGTATTCCAGATATCACCTTTATGCCCTACATTTACGCAAAGAGCATATGTGTCATGTATACCGTACCTTAAGGCAATCTAAAGGCTTTAGTATACTGGCTGGACATCAGGCTGCCCTTTGCAGGAGATCCATAATGCTATGAATACTGCAACAATGAAATGGAAGGACACAGTAGAGTTGTGCAAAATCTTACTGCAATGGTAGATGTCCTTCTCTTCACTGTTACAGTATTCACTAAAGTTATGAATACTGCAATAGTGAAATGGACGGACATCCTACCTTACAGGTTACTCCTGTGGCTGTCAGTCTGGGACAACTTTTCCTATTAGGAGGATTAAACTTCAATATTTGAAGATACACACAGTTGTGTGTGTTAGTATTAAGTGAATAGGTTTCAGGGTTATTTTGGGGTGTGTTTATTTTTTTGCTTTAGGGTTTTTGCTAAAATAAAAAGTTCTGTGAGATGTTACAAAGGTTCAAATGGATATGAAAAGAAATAAATGTATAAAAGATCAACCTGCCAAACATTAGAGTATGCATGTAACACAAAAGCTGAAACTAGAAATTAAAAAAAAGCTACTACACATAACAGGTGTGAATAATAACTTCTTAACATAATGACAACACTTTCTATATTATCTTTAAATGTAAACCGCATCAAAGATATATACAAAAAAGAAAGAGTAGTGAAATATACTAAAACTGTAGAATGCAAATAGCTATGCTATAAGAGACACATCTGGAAATAACTGTGCATGTGAATTTGATAAATAAAGGATTTCAAGATGGTTATTTAGCAGAATATCTGGGAGAAAGGAAAAGGGGAGTACTTATATTAATGCAAAGAGGAGCTCCAGTGGTGAGAGAAAAGGGAAAAAAGATAATAGTGGTAGATTTGCAGTACTAAGGGGCTACTGACAATGGAGGAGGATTATACTGACATGCATTTATATCCCACCAAAAACTGCTATAATGGAGCTTAAGAAAATTCTGGAAGAAATAATCAGTTTTTAGCAGGGAATATTATTTATAGCTGGGAAAACTAATTTGGTTTGCAGTGGTGAGGAGGTATATAGGGTCCAGAAAGAAAAATATAACAAAAAAGGGTAGATTTGTGAAGAAATCTATGAAAATATTTGGCAGGAAGACTTGAATTCAGTGGTAGGAGTTTGGAGTGAATTTACACATTATTCCCCAAGGTACAAAACTGGACTATGCTAGATAGAAATTATATTTTACAGGAACATGTGCATTTAATTGAAATTTTTGATACACATCCAATAACTACTTCAAACCAAGCACCAATAATAACCAAATTACAATGCAGGATAATTAAATAAAAAATGAGACTGCTGCTTTCCCACCTATATGTTAAAAGATAAGAATTTAAGGGTTATTAGGGAAGATAGAAATTCCTTCTGAAAAAATAGTTATTGAGTGGGATAAAATTAAAGTGAAATTTAAAATTAGGGTGGAAATAAAAGAAAGAGAGATATGGTTAAGATGTAACAACAATTATTTAGAGGGTCTGACAAATGTTAAAGTACTGCAGAATAGGAGTAATCTCACAGAAAACGGTGAGCAGCAATTGCAGGAAAAATGGGAATTATGGGAACAATACATGCAGAATAACATTTTGGAGGTGAAATGAGGTTTAAAAGAAGGTAGGATTTGAATGAGCTAAGTAATGTTTGACTGTCAATGACTGGATAGATTATACGTGATGTATAATGTTTACAACTAAAAATGATAACTTATATAACAGTATGATTGCCTATGTCATAAGTGATAGTTTAGTAAAGATGCTTCTTGTTTAAAAAAAAAAGAGTACAGAACACTAGACTGTGTTCCAAAATTGGTCTAATATATAACTTAAATAAACTAGTTAGGACTGTAAAAAGAAAAGACATGGTATTAAGATGGGGAAAAAAGAAGGTGGAGGTGAGGGGAAAAACTTAAATTTTAAAAGAGTGATTTATTAATTGGACTGCTGCTAAAAAACACATCCCATTTACAGAGGAACCCAGTGAGAAACTGTCCTTGGAAAACATTAATTCAAGAACTGAACAATAAAACACCCAAAGCATTTGATAGTTTGTCTCATGGTGACACAAGGAGAAATGTTTCAATATAATACGGTAATGCAGATGTACACAAGTCCATCTGTAATACATACTGGCTCATGTCATAAAATAATCCCAGCTAGAGAACAAAGAAAATCAAAACTACAGCAGTGCACTTAAGACTTGAGCAGTAGCATATAGGCACTGTCATCTCAGTAGTATACCTGTTAAGTTACAGTGAATGCGTAGCATTGGGATAGAGGTATTTGGCAGAATAGTTAAATGTTAAGTAATTTGTGTTATTTAGCTAGGCTATTCTGCTCAGGAAGAATACTGCCACTTAAGGCTCTACCCACTATTTTTGGCTTACTTTCTGGTAAGAAGGAAGGAGAAATGAGACAGTGAAGACAGAATCCAGGCAGAAGATAATAATAATCAATAGGAATTATACTCAATGTAAACGAAAAACAGAAGGCATAAGAAAGAGAACTGACAAAACTGTGACTAAGTCTGTTTTTAAGAATCACTTGAGTAGAGTTTGGAGGGGAAAGTACAGCAGAAGTGTGCTGATACGATGTGGGAGTAAACATGAAACAAATGTGTAGAATTTTGCCAGCCCTATTTCTGACTTGGTTTCTGGTAAGAAGGAAGGAGAAAAGAGAAAGGGAAAGTAAAATCCAGGCTGAAGATAGGTATTCTGACAGGAAATGGCAATATCCTCAAAACCAACATGAAAGAAAAAGAGAAGGCATAAGAAAGGGAACTGATAGTTTTTTCACAATCACTACAGAAGAGCTATCTAGGATAACTAGAATGGATGTGTGCAAAGGGAGGAAGAGAAAATATGCATAAAATATATACAGGAAAAAGTCAGATAATGTCATCCATAAGGCCAAGGTGTGACTAGAAAAGTTAACTGCTACAGGAGTGAAAGGTGAAGGATACTGTCGCAATGTTGGGATAACTAGGAGAATATAAATGTAAGAAATCATGCTGATAAACTAAATGAGATTTTTCTTCTGCACAAGTAATTTAAAAACAGCATGAAAGTATCCTATCAGTTTGTTGGTGAGTTGGCAGAGATGGAGATAGCTTAGGGGTCTTCAGTAGCAGAAATCACAATGAACATTAAGTGGCCACCATCATGTGTTTATTGACAATTACTTTAAACAACTGAAAGCCAGTTATTTCTGGAGATGTGCACAAAACAGGAAATTCAAGGAAGCTATAACTTTCTTTAAAAATATATCACCTAAATACTACAGAATAGGCAGCTTTGTCGATATACAGCCCTTCAGCATTCAGAACGATTCACAACAGCTCAAGTTCATCAGTTTACTTGGGCCATCTTACAATCTGCCAATGGAAGGTGCCAGGTTGAAGTGTCCCCTGGCAAACTCAAGTTTGGTGCCACTTACTCTGATGGAGGCACAATTAGCAAGCCTTGTAACCTCTCCCATGCCCTACTGTCCTACCTTACCTTTCATGGCTTTTGCTTATATGACTACAATATCCTAGGTTGACCTACATAGTTAAACAATTGGATAAGGCAAAAAAAAAAAAAAAAAGAAACGAGTGAGGAAAAACAGGAAATTCCATCTTAAAATCACTCCCAGGGTCAACGAGTACTCTAATACCTACTCTGACCCTACTGCAATCCTATCTTAACAAATCTTCTTTTCATGGAGTGAGGGTTGGGTGGGTAACAGCTGTCCAATGAACTCCGAGATGAAAAGGCTGAACCCCTCCAGCTCTGTCCTTTTTATCTATTTATTTATTTATGTATGCATTTATTTATGACCTTTTATCACTTCTCACTGGACAGCCCTCACTCCTTGACCCTCTTACTCTATCCTGTCCTTTACCCATACTCGTCCCTGCCTCCCCCCACCCTTTTTCACATCAGAAGTCCAAGCTGACACCTCCTCGGAAAAATGGCGGATCACTCTAACCCTTTTCATGAGCTGTTGCCTGAGATTAGGTAAAGTTCTCCCAGCAAATTGCATAAATTAATAACACAACCTATCTTTTCATCTATCGCCCAACCTATTGTACTTACCTGCTCTGACTTCACTGGTTCCACTTATGTATTACTCAGATTGATCATCACAACAAATTTAGTTAAGGAGCAATTCCTTTACACTCTGCAACACAATACAACTTTACCACTCCAAAATATCAATGGCAAAAAGAGAATCAAACACACACAAGACATGTTAAATGGTCATAGCCATGTGTTTATTGCCAATTAAACTAACTGAATGAAAGCCAATTACTGCAGGGATGCGTGCAAAGCAAGAATTTCAGGGCAGTCATAAATCTGTATATAAATATATAACCTAAATACTACAGAGCAGGCAGCTCTGTCAGTATCTGGCCTTTTAACATTCAGATCAATGTACAGCAGTTGAAGTTCTCCAATTTATTGGTTCATCTTACAATCTCCCAGTAGATGGTGCTGGGCTGGACAGCCCTCTGGTGACCTCCTCACTTGGGGTCATCTGCTCTGAGGGAGGTCAGTCTAGTAAGTCCTATAACACCCTGCCACCACCCGCGTACCTTTGACATCCCTTACCTTTCCTTACTTCTCCCACAGAAGGCAGGAGAAGCAAACTCCTCTCTTTGTATGCCAAGAACATTTCTTATTATGTGAGCCCTAACCTAGTTCCAGGTAACCCTATTTGCAATTGCAAACAAAAAAAAAAATGCAAACCTTCCTTCAAAAGATGAACCTTATCCTTGTCATACACAGGCCATTTGACACAGTTGCCCAGGTGGGCAATATAATTGTTCCCCTTGTTCTTTAGCAGTTTATCCATGGTACTGTTAATTCTGTGCCTTATTCGCTCTCCTGGTGCAATCGACCTAGCTCCCACCCCTCAGTTTATACTGTACTACCTCTAACTAACATATAATAACCAATCAACAGCTCTCTGTAAAATTTGTTAGCATGAAACATTATAAAAAGAGAGAGAGTGCAGCAGGATTCTAGAAGTGAAGAATGGTGGGGGACACTAGATCTAATGTGAGGTTTAATAAGTGGGTAAGACTAATGAGTGTGGAAAGGGAATTCTGCTGTACAGGAATAACGTAATTATTCACAGTGACCATCTGATGGACCACAGCACTTCTGCTGGCAAATAAATCTGAAGTAAAGGAAAAATAAGTGAAAATAACCCAGCACATATAATAAATAACAGCTAAAATGAGAAGTTACTAAATCCACACTAACAAAAGGCTTATCAATTAACACTCATTTATAGGAGTGTGATGCTACAATTGTGTCTAAGATATGGTATAATGCCTGAAAAACAAAACAAACAAAATTGAGTAACAGTAACACTTAGCAAGAATAATTATGTATAAAAGCACAATGTCATGAAAACATACCAATATATGCTGGGTACAGACTGTTAATGCCTAGTGCTGCACAACTGTTCCTCAATGAAACAGCAGGCAAATTTGAGCAGAAGTTTTAATTAAGGACAACTTCAATTTGGGCAACTCATACTGGTGTGATACCAAAGAACTATCGGAAATACAAACAACATTTAGAGACAATTATAATTAGTTCAATTTACATCAGTGTGGTAATGAACACAAAAGAGAAAACTATACTTTAGATAATGATCTTTGTCCTGCAGGAGCTTATGTTATAAATACAGCAGCTACATAATACAGCAGTCATTAAAACAAGTTTGTAGAAACATCTTGTACTTTCTGAAATTTGCATGTGTACTGCTAAAAAAGGATAATACGCCTACAGCAATAAAGAAAAAGAAAAAGACCACACATAGGGACTCCTTTATCTATAAAGATAATGAGGCTACGTGTTGCATGTAATTCAAGGAGCATATTTAAAAAATATTAATAAAAGGTTAACTAAACATTATAAAATCTTCTTCTTTCAGCTTTTCCTGGTTAGGGGTCGCCACAGCGGAACTCCGGTCCGCTAATGATTGGCAGCAGATTTTGACGGTGCTGAGTTGCCAGCCCAACGCTCAACCTTCAACGAAGGCACGCCCACTCATGCGTGTCTTCTGAACGTCACTCGACCACGGGGAGGACATGCAGATTCCACACAGAAGGCACTCCAGCCGAGAATCAAACAGGAGTACCTACTGCTGTCAGGCGACAACGCTACTGCTGCACCACCGTAGCTCTATAACTAAACATTATAAAATAAGAAATGAAAGAGAAAATCCAAATAAGAAAATAAGAGGAATGTACAAAATATATTCATCACACACAGACACGCACTTTTGCAACAGATACAAGGGAAAGGTTTGATAAAGACATAAAACATAGAAGCAAGTAGCTCATTACATTATGACACTTGTGATTCTAGGCATACCAAAAAGACAGCCTCGCACAGCCCACATGAACACAATGCAGCAACTTGATTCTGACACACATGGATGAGAAAGAAGCTCCTTGTAAAATTCTGGACTATGTCTGGATGTAAGTAGAGGAAAGGATGAACAGATAGGCCTGGCTAGCATTAGTACTACAATCAGATGCATCTAAAATAATAAAGAAACACAGTGGAGCACACATCTTTACAACATAGAGTACTGTCACTACTTGTAGAGAGACACTCTTAAACAGACGATGGTAGCTGCATTTGTAAACCTGGGAAAGTAAGCAGTCAGCAATAAAGTATCTTATTATTAGTCATTTAATTACTTAATTAATTTGTTACTAGTGTAAGTAAACTGGTTCCATCAATGGGGCTGCTTTAAGCTACAACCAGTACCATCAGGTAAATGACAAACATACATAATGGAGAATTACAATCAGTTATGTACGTAATGCAATACATAAAAAGGGCATGCACAGAGATATAATATGCAGTATTTTTCAGTAAAAGTTTTTTCTTAAAATAAAAAGCAGAAGTATTTCATAGTACCAGAGTAAATTAAGAGGTATCAGTTGTAAATCCAGTTGCTGATACAATCACATTCCTCATCTGGCAGTTATGGGGCAATTTTTTATCAAGAATATCTGATTGGGCAGGACCTATTTACAGAAGAAACCCAGGCAGAAATGCCCCACAAAGAAAAGCAAATACAACACAACACCTTAGAAGAGTACAGTCCCGTATAAGCAATGAATACAAAACAGTTTATACCATAAAATATATATTCAAGAAAGTCATTACAGATGACTAAAACCATGGTGACTCAATTGTGCTGTGGTTGGCACTTGATTCTCCACCCTTCTTCTTGAGTAAGGTGATTTCTGGCCAATTGTATGCATTTAGGGTTTTGCTGAAGCTCGGGTTTCCTTGCACATGCCAAAGAATTGCATATTGACGACTTAACCTTTTAAACTGCCCACAGGTATGTGTGTGTGTGTGTGTAGCAGAGGTGCATCCTGGGATAAACTGATATCGTTTCCAGAAATGGTTCTATGCTTTATGCTCTCTGCTTGCCAGGAAAGGCTCCAACTCTCCCAGGATCCTGAATACGATAAAGAGCACATAAAGAATGAATAAAAAAGGAACAAAACATTGTGACATTTGTAAACAAATGAATTTGAAAGAAGGAGAGAAAGTAAAATAGAAAAGGAGATTGTAAGAAGGCAAAGACAACTGAAGGAAAATCTGGATATAGTAAAGGCACAGAGTTAGGAAACAGTAAATAATATGAACTGACAGTACATAATACAAGAAAGAGATAGAAAGAGATGGACAGATAAACGGAAAGAGAGAGAAAAGATGATATTACAGAGGTAAGGAGGAATGTCAGAGAGATCCCCTTGCATGAAACCTGGTTTTGTATTGGGTTTCAGTTTTTCTGAAATCAGTGTTTTGTATGTTTTGAACATTTTAACGTTTATACATATACAGAGATAGTTAGATATATAGATAGATATAAAATACACACACAGATATGTGTAAACCTTTAATATGGTATGAAACATTAATGTTTAGAAACAACGACACATTACATCAAGGGTGACGAGATGAATGCACAATGAACACAGGCAAAAGGAAGGAAGAAGACAGAAGAAAAGCGTGACAACGAGAGAGACTCAAAATTCATTACTGATTGGTTGTAGACAGGATGTTTAAGAGGCCAAAACAAGTTGAGTGATGTATGTGGTTCACAGCTGAAATATGTGCTTTCTACCAAAACAGAAAGCCCTTAAAAATAAAGTGATTTTAAATAAGGAAAAAACAGAAGCACAAGTACGACGACTAGCAAAGGATCCTTAAACTATGGCAATTCAGCTCACTGGAGCTGTCTGTGAAACTCACTACGCCAGATTTTTCCTGCTGCTCAGAATGTATCAGTTCCACCATTTCTGTGGGTGAATGTACTACAAACTACATTCTGACAGTTGTCACATAGGCTTAAAGGTCTGATCTGTTCTGTAGCTATTGTGGTACAAGGTTTGATTCTGTCAATCCTCATTTGTCATTTAACCAGACACTGCTCATGGGTCACCTCTGAAAAGAGACTGTATATTCAATAAGCATACCTTGTTAACAATGGGTATTACTGACATCTTCAAATACATACCAGTGAATATCTAAGTGCATGACACACACACATTTTATATGTATACATATATATATATATATATATATATATATATATGGGATCCGGACACATGCTCAACTAGCATATGTCCGAATCACAAAATATCGAACACGCATACACGAAAGCGCTTAAAATCGAAAATCGCTTTCATGTATGTGTGCCTGTTTCGTAGATCGGACAACAGTGCGGGTAAGGGGAAATTCCCTTTTCCTCACTGTAGTGCGATCTCAGAGTGAGAATATTAAAGTAGAGGGCGAAGCCCCCCTGCAGAAACGTAGATTTTTTTTTTTTGAACTACACATACACGTAAGCGCTTTCGTGTATGTGTGTTCGATGATTTGTGATTCGGACATATGCTAGTTGACCATGTGTCCTAGACCCATGTGTGTATATATATATATACATATATATATATATATATATATATATATATATATTTTTTTAAACTATGAACCTATTGGCAGAAAATTAAAACATGGTCTAAATACCATGAGATTCTTACAAAAATCCAGTTACAAAAATTAAGCAATTATTACTTTGCTACATAGGTAGCAGAACAATTGTGCAAGCAGATTTTCGGTACACTCATTTAAAACTTAAAATTCCAGTAGGGCAGAATCACTACACTCACAAGCACACAGACATATGACTTTGTGTATATATACACATATGTAGACATATATTATATATATATTTATATATATATATATATATATATATATATAAACTATATATATATATATATATATATATATATATATATAAACTATATGTATATATATATATATATATATATATATGTATTAAGGGTTCCATACACTAGATCGAATTTTCACTAATTCGAAATAGTGCATGGAATGCTCACTGCAGCGAAAGTGCACTTAATCGAAAGTGCACTTACGCGAAGTTCAGTACAACAAACGAGTGTTGCACTGAACTTCCGTGCAGTACTCCACGACCTTAGGGTTAGGCACGGGTCATAGTAAGGGGATAGCCCATAGGGCTACCCCCCTACCATGCCCCCTCCCCAACCCCAAGGGTCCGTCACGACTGCAGCGCAGTGAAGGATATAGCAATGTCCTCCACTATGGTGCAATTGTCACGAACCTTAGGGTTAGGGCATGGGTAAGGGGATAGCTTTACTAACTATCCCCTTACCCTATCCCATGCCCTAACCCTAAGGTCCGTGACTGTCACACCATAGTGGAGGACATAGCTTGTTTTTTATGTCCTCCACTGTGCTGCAGTGTTTTCGGTGAAGTGCACTTATGCAAAAGTTCACTTTCATTAAACTGAACTTTCGCAGAAGTGAGGCTTCCTATTACACGTTCGAAGTAGTGAACGTTCGCTCTTGTAATAGGAAAATATATATATATATATATATATATATATATTTATATACCTATATATATATATATATATATATATATATATATATATATATATATATATACATATACACACACACACACACACACACACACACACATACACACATACATAGCTATATCTATCCATCTATATAGATAGATAGATAGATAGACAGATAGATAGATAGATACAGGTATACACACATAGGACTCGTTTATTTGTTAAATGTTCACTTTTATGAATGTTCTGAATACAGAAAAAATGTCAGTAAAAGAAAAAAATGTGGGTATTTGTATTTGGGAGATGACAGTATGGCAGGGGTAGAGATTTCCACTTTCCCCACTGTAGTGCAACCTCACAGCTGGTAAATACAAGTAGTAGGGTGTGGGGGACACAGTATAAAATTTTTGTTTTTTTGATTAAATGATTTTCAATCTTTTGAAACTGATGTTTTGAACATTTTAATGTTCAACTAAATATAAAAACACACAGAACCAGATTATGTATATACTGGTGTAAAACAATGAAATGTCAATGTGTAGAATCATCGATTTATAATACAGCAACATGTTGAAGCTGAAAAAGACTGAATGCTTGACTCTAAACCAATTTTAAAGGGAAAACAAAAGCTTTCTTTTTGTGATTAGTCAACTAAATAAAAACTGACAGTACATTCAGACATTTTGAATCATAGTACAGTTTGGGAAGGGGTTTTTATTAATGTAATGTGTAGGGTTGGGGTTAGGGGCAGCAACAGGGTTAACACAGTTAAGTTAGCACACATGGTTGCACTTAACTTTTCTAAATGTTTGTTTTTCTGAACTGAGTGAACTGCAATGTTTCCTATCAAACGTGTTTTGCCTACTTCTTGAGTCTACCAACAGCAATATTGCCAAATGTGTGTGTGCTGTTGGGAGAGAACCTTTTGCTATGGTAAGTTGGTATGTGTTAATGCCAACACTTGTGGACATAGTGTCATTCTGTCATTAGAAGTCGAAGAGTATGTATGAGTTTTTCTGGGTTTGTAAGTTAGGATTTGAGTAAGTGCTAAGTAAGGGGATAAATTAGGGGTAGGATTGTATAAATCAAAAAATCATCTGTGTGTATTGTCACATAGTAAACATTTGACATGTGTCATTATTGGCAATCCCATCAAAAGTTTGTATAGATACCACTGTCATCATGTCCACGCTGCTCTTCATGATCTTAGAAAACAGGCTGCTTTACAAAGAAAATTTTGCCTTTTATCCTATTATGGAACATACAAATAAGTTTTCCTAACACAGAACAATATATGATAAAAACCTGATATACTTACTTGCAACTAGCATCACGGCCAATCTAAGGTAAACTAGCAACCTAGGTGAAAAGGCTCCATGGTGACCCCCAACTGATCAACCCATCCTGGCTTACTCACACTATCCAGATTACATTTTCCCCAGTTTTCCTGCAGTCATTCATTCAACATATTTTATCTAAGCACAACTGCACTCTAATAACTGTGTAGATAACTTCATTATGCCAAGGGCCTGTAGGCCGCAAGGCCTCCCAAAAAACATTTGTTCTTCTAGATGCTCTGACGTGCATTTTAGATTTTTTAAATGTTTTTTTTCACCCAGTGAGTGTCAGAACAAAAAACACGATCTAAGAAAAAAGTTTAGTCTTACTCTTCAACTTTTTTCCCTGCATCATTTCAGCACAACCAAACTAAACAACACTACACTGTAATAACTGCAGTGGAAATAAGTGTATTAAGATGAGGATCTACACCCCAGCAGGCAAGAGATTTCTAGATGTTCTGAGATACATTTTAGAGTTTTTCTTTTTAAACAACCTTTGTCCAATGATTGCCTGAACAAAAACCATGATCAAAGAAAGAAATTTAGTCTTACTTTCAACTCTGCTTTTTCCTTCTTCCTTTCAGCTCATGCAAACTGATCAAGAGTACATCATAATATCTGCAGCGGAAATAACTTTATTAAGCCATGATGTTTTAGGTGCATTGAGACTGATGTTAAGAGTTTTTGTAAACAACCTTTTCATCCAGCGATGGCTTGAACAAAAACTATGAGTAAATAAAGAAATTCACTACTCTTCTTCTTCAGCTTTGTTTTTTACTGATCCTTTCAACACATCCTAAATAACCATGATTATGGTGTATTATCCAAATTTAGCTCTGCATCTAGGGGCTGCAACACACCCAAAAGCCATGGGATACAGATGTTATAAGAAGCATTTTAGAGCTTCCCCCCACCTTTTCATCCAATGATGTCCTGAGCAAAAATCATTTGTAAAGAAAAGAAATTTGTTGACTGTTTACATTAGGGCACACCACTGTAGTTCACACAGGTGTGGGCAGTAACTTTGGTGACTGTTTAAATTAGGGCACACCATTGCAGTTCACACAGGTGTGGGCAGTAAATTTTGTGGCTGTCTACATTAGGGCACACCACTGCAGTTCACGCAGGTGTGGTTAGTAAATTTGGTGATTGTTTACAATAGGGCATACCACTGTATTTCATGCAGGTGTGGGCAGTAAATTTGGTGACAGTTTACATTAGGACACACCACTGTAGTTCACGCAGGTGTGGGCAGTAAATTTGGTGATTGTTTACATTAGGGTACACCACTGTAATTCACGTAGGTGTGGGCAGTAAATTTGGTGACTGTTTACATTACGGCACACTACTGTAGTTCACACAGGTGTGAGCAGTAAATTTGGTGATTATTTATATTAAGGTACACCATTGTAGTTCACACAGCTGTGGGCAGTAGATTTGGTGATGGTTTACATTAGGGCACACCATTGTAGTTCATGCAGGTGTGGGCAGTAAATTTGGTGACTGTTTACATTAGGGCACACCACTGTAGTTTACGCAGATGTGGGCAATAAATTTGGTGACTGTTTACATTAGGGCATGTGATGCCCCTGCACCGACTCAGTAATCATGAAGCCTCAATCCTCACCACTGGCAACAGTGAGGGACATACACAATGGGAGGATGACAAGTACACACAGTAAAGTACAATTTTCCTTAGCACACAGAGATCAGTCAGTCTGAGGCTGGTTTCTCCCTCTTTCTCCAGATCCCCAGTAAGACTCCCCACTGGCACAGCTATAGAGGTGAGTCCTTAGCCAGGGTTCCAAGCCAAGTCTTTCCAACACTCTCTTTATCCAACCAGTGCTTCGTGTCCCTACCCAAGTAGCTAACACACACACATTTTGAGATTTGATTTACACACACACACACACACACACACACACACACACACACACCTGGGAAAGGCTGGCATAGGTTTACTAGCTATGCCACCTTCTGCCCAGACCATAAAGTAGTTATCACTACCACCAGAACCCCTTATCAGCTACTTTAAGGCCCTTCCCAAAGGGTGACCAATCCTACTGTGTAATGTTACTATTATCTAAATGGTAACTGTGACCAAGAGCAAGGCTATTTAGAAGTGGCCTGTACATTGTCGCCAAATACATATGGCAAGTACTCTAAGAGCTTAAATATATCTCACAAATATCAGCCACAAAAGATAGGCTTAAATAAATTTATCAAAGAATTCTTAGTCCCAGACATCTGGAAAGTCGTCTATGCAATACCACTTTACAAAGGTGGCAACTCCACTGACCCATCCAATTTCCACCCTATAGCCATCCTCTCACTGCTCTCATAAATCTTAGAAAAATGCATTCACACACAGCTTCTGAATCATCTACTGCAGGAAAATCTCCTCACCTCCTCTCAATATGGTTTTAGGCCCCACCACAGTACCTCCACTGCCCTTCATTCTTTCACACTGACCATAGCAGAAACTAGAGACAACAACAAACTGTTGTCTTGCCTATTCCTAGATGTCTCCAAGCCATTCAACACTGTCTCCCACCCTAATCTCCTTTCAAAACTAACTGAACTTAACCTCTCTGCATCCACTACTCTTTGGTTCTCTAGTTATCTTACTGACAGATAGCAATCCATTAGATGGCTCTCCTCCTGCTCTCCCTTCTTGCCTATCAAAACTGGTGAACCCCAAGGATCTATTCCCAGCCCCTTCTTTTTCAATATCTATACTAATAATCTTCGCTCTGCCTGCTGCACATCTTCTCTAATCCAGTATGCAGATGACTCAACTCTTATTACCCTCTCCGACAACCCTACTGACCTCCACTCTCTTACACAAACTTTATTTAATACCATTGAACACTGGATAATTAATAATCAACTCATCCTTAATCCAAAGAAAACCAAGCTACTACTTTTCCTCCAAAAATCATTGGCCAACCTTAAGACATTGTTCACACACTCTTCCCTAGATAATACTATCATTCATCCTGACACACATTCCAAACTTCTCTGTGTCACAAAAGAAGAGAACATGAAATTTGACCTTCATATGCAACAATCCATCAAGAAGACCAATCAAATCTATTGTACAGAACCAAAAATATTTTTATCAAGCTCCTCTAGGATCTCCCTAGTGCAAGCCTACATCCTCCCCTGCCTACTTAATGCCTCCCCGATATTTATCTACCTTTAAGCAAATCTGCTAACCAAACTCAATCAAACCTACAACCAGATAGCTAGATTCGTCTGTAACTTTCCCTATAAATCCCACCACTGCATTGCCCTCAAACAACTGCAATGGCTGGAATTCCCTCAACTGCTCCAACTCTGTCAGCTTCAAATGACACATTTTCTACTTCACAAACCTGCTGACTGCCCCTCCCTATCTACCCTCATATCTTCATACAAACCCTCCCGATCTCTCTGCAGCACTGACCAACACATTCTTGATAATTGCAAACCCAATAAAACTATAGGCAAATTACTTTAAAAATGTTCTATGTCTCAAACTTGGAATAAGCTCCCTAACAATCTACGGTCTATCCACTCTGCCACTCTTTTCAAAAAACAATCAAAGAACTACCTGAGTAACTCACCCTCCTGTACCTGTCACCACCCTACCTATTATACACCCAACTATTCTACAGTACAATAGTCCCTCCTAACTCAAATTTACTTTCTCTTGAACACTAGCACTGAAATCCCTCATTAGCATTTTTGAGCCTTTCTCTACTCAAACCTTATTTTATCTCTTCCACTACTACTAGTCTATCCACCCCCCTCCACCACCACCAATGCTTAGCCCTTTCTCTCTATACTCTCTTGGCCCTCCTTCACTTTTCTTCCCTTCCCTCAACCTCACTCCCTTCTACTACTTACTGTTTCTCTCCCTCTACTTACTTGGTCCAACAATATTAATGAAATCTCAAGGGCTTCCACTTTACCTTCTTTCCAAACCACCTTTTTCTTGTAAAATGTTACATTTCATCTCTGCTGATTTTTTTTTCTTTTTATGTGTGATACAGTCTCAGAATTGTACAGCATCACGTTACCTTGTACTCGACTTCTTTTATGCCTACAATGTATGTATCTACACTTGTAAGTTACATTCTGTCTCTGCTGATTTTTTTATGTATGACAGACTGTATTAATTGTACCTTGTACCCGATTTCTTGTATGGCCAAAATGTATGTCTTTACTAATTTTGTAACTCTGTAATTGTTCTTTAATGTGGAGCTTTTCTCCACGGGTCTCCACTGAAAAATGGGCCTCCAGCCCAGTGGACTAACCTGGTTAACAAAAGACATAAGTAAATAAACATTTAATAATAAATAATAAAAGAACAAGATAATACTCAATCAACACAGTTACTTCAGCAGTCAGAATCACAGGAAATATTAAAAAAAAAAACATTGCAGGACAATCTCAAATAAATACAGAAAACATCTAAACTAATCTTAACTATATTCCTATCTATATCTAAATGATACTATGCCCTAAATAACTTACTTACAGAGCAAAGCAAATGCAGATGAGTGGATGCTCTTGCTAGGTCCAAGACAAAATACAAAGTGCACCAGGTCACTCTCAGATTATTCTTAAATTACTATCAAACATTACTGCTGGGTCAGTTTGGATGACATCACTCTTTGTCACCTGCCTTCAGTTCCCTGGCTCACAGATACTAACAGAATTTAAACATCTCTGTGTGAGAAGTACATATCTCTCAGAAGTGCAGTTGCCAGGAAGTCATAGAGCAATAAAACACTTTATATTTTAAACATAGTAAACACTTCTCTCCAAGGCAATAGAAAAAACTTCTAGCTCTAGACATCCAGTCTTCTTGCTGCAATGAAACTATCTTTTATAGCACATTGTAAAACACTTAATTTCAACTTAGTTTCTTGACATTTTGTAAGTTAATCTTCTATGTTCCAGTAGGGCATGCTGTGGTTACATTCTTGAAGCTTAGTACATAACATACTGTTCTGTATAAATCATATCAATATTAACAAATGACATAGAATTATTTACAAAATTCCAGATAGCTGGTCTGGCAGTGTCACAGGGCACACCACTGTAGTTCATGCAGGTGTGAGCAATAAATCTGGTGAATGTTTACATTAGGGCACACCACTGTAATTCACGCAGGTGTGGGCAGTAAATTTGGTGAATGTCTACATTAGGGCACACCACTGTAGTTCACGCAGGTGTGGGCAGTGTTGACTTGACAGGCATCCCAACAGGGCTGTCAGTTATGTGCATTTGCTGATGGGAAGATTTGTGTCTAATTCTTTTTACATTACGGTATCCTAAAATAAACAATCACAGAGATGACTACCAACATCATCCAAGGGGGCTGGTGCCCCTCCTGCACCCCCCAGCTGAGCATAATTTTAAGTGACTTACAGTCCTACTGTGGGAGGTGTGTGGGGAGAACAGAAGCCCACTGATGTATGTTACACTGTCTTTTTAATCTCTCATCTCCTATTGCACAAAACATAAATAATAATAATAATAATAATGCTCTGAATAAACTTTTGTTTAAGTGGATGACAATCATCCTGCATCCTCGCAGCTTTGTATTGGTTCAAGTCACACAGGGGCAGCTCTAGTTACTGCACATCCTGGTGTGTTTCAAAGTAATCAAATGCCAGAAATTCAATCCTACATTTTTTATGTCAAGGAAGAAATAAGTTTTATCCAATTTTTAATCCTCAAAACTGTCCAAACACCAATTCACAGTAAACTGAGATGCTTGTGAGGATATATAAATCAAATCCATGAACAGTACCTGCCCCAACCCCACCCCACCACATACATCTCAAAACAGGTAGTCACTTATTGTGTATCCCCCTCTGATGATAATTGGGATTAAAATTAAGGCACAAATGCCCACAGTCATATTTCATGCTGCTACTGTTATATTTATATACAGCATACCTCATTGCCCCCAACCCCAAAAGACAGCCACCTTCTGTGTACCCTACTGGATGCCAGACTGTCACAAACCTGAAAAACAAACAGAATATATTTGCTGTCAGACATATAAACTGCATTCTTTTTTTTACTCTCCTTCAAAACGCAGCCACCTGTATAGGCATCAAATATTTGATTATAAGGAAAATAAAAAGGGTAATGATTGCAGTAATGTTTACAGCTTGTTACTTCTAGAGACAGTACATTGCTCTTATACAAGCTATAATGACCCTCTGTGCATCTCTCTGAAGTTTGTGAGGAAATTTAAAGAAATATTGACCATACTTTCCCCAATCCAACACAACATACAGTGACCTCTGAGGTTTGTGAGAAATGTTAAATAATGACATCGTCCCCCTATCCCCTACCCAAGTACAGCAACCTTCATGGTACATCTATGAACAGGGCTAGTTTCAGCCTAAGTAAGGTTCATGGCTGAGGCAATTACTCAGTCCATATCAAAATGGATTTACACAGCCTTGGTGTGTGGGCCACCAGCGCCCAGAAGTTCTGAAGATCTGAGTGATGCATAATCCTTTTTTATTGAGACAGATGACTGTTAAACTAAACAAGCAACAATAACCCCCGCCAAAGAGTTACAGCCACTTCTATGTACAATTCAGATGTCTGATTGTGATAAAAGATGATGATCATGTAATGTATTTTTCCTTTGTTCCAAACAAACAGTTGTCACACTAAAATATTGTACACTGCCTCACATAATCACATTAGTCTTGCAAAGTCAAAATAATAAGCAAACAGCAGCATGAAGCTAGTTATTTCTCTACAAAGAAGACAGCCACAGCAATTACGCCTGGTCTGTCTGTGCATATCAAGTGTCTAGTTAAGATGCCCATCTTACTTTTCATAAATGTACACTAGTCCTAAAAAAGCCAGATAGTAACTGTTTTAAACTGACCAAATGACAAGATGGTCAGTTACTTTAATTCAGACAATCCCAATCCCCACCCAGCAGTTACAGCCATAACATCTGATGGCATACCTCTCAACTGTCCCTAATTCTGACTCAAACTTTAGCTTTGTCCCTCTTAATCCCTCTTAAAAATTGTGACTTTTGGAGAAAAGGTGGTTATTATCTTAAATAAATAACAATAACTAGCGTTACAGACTTCTTTTACTTCAAAAAATATTTAATTAACCTTTTCTTACTTTGTCAATATCTTCACTGAATAATACTAACATTTGTTGAAAGCTATGTCTGGCTATCTAATATTATTTTACCTTCACAATTCACACAAACAGGTTAGAGCACATTAAAGTATTCCAATCCAAGTCAATCCACATAACTCACAAAGCCAGACAAACACTGCCCAAAATATCAATGCCAGCATCCCTGTAAAAATAATAACAATTGTCTAAACCTCAACCATCCACATAAATTACAAATCCAGAAACATTTCCAAGCATATCAGGTTGACCACTGCTTGCATAAAAATAGTCATAACTCTTATCTCACCATCACACTACTCCTTTCATTTTAACTATCCACACAAATCCAGAAATATTATCAAAAAGGTATGTGGCTGATCACCACCCACCCTATTTTAAAATAATAGTAACACTATTTCATATTGCCATTCCTCAAAATCTTTCCAAAATTCTGCATCCCCGATTTTATTTCTTGTATGTATGTAAAAAAAAGACTTCTTTTGGCCACAGATTCACACCTACATTTGAAACGCGAGGTCTATACTGACATGAACTTACATTTAAACTCTGTGAGATTTATGTGACAAGTGAAGCATTTGCCCGATGTTCCTCAGGCACATTTTCTGTTTGTTTTTTCTTTTATGGCTCATTATTTATTTTCTTTTTAGAGTAAAGAAACGCTGCTCTAAAAATAAATAAATAAACAGAGAATGAGCAGCCTTGCAAGCACAGCACCCTAGAGGTAAGGCTGGCCCTGGCTAGCATGCAACAACGTCTTATATTTTCCAGATGGCAATTACTCTGAAAAATCACTGTGAAACTTTTTGCAATGCCTCCCTAACATTTTCATTCTGTAGTAGCATTAAACTTTGCTCATTTACACTTTCCTTAAAGAAGACCCTCACCCACAGACTGAAAAACATGTTTATTTTACTATGTCTTGATGTTTCCTACATTTTAACACCAATTTTGGACTCTGTATACTTTTTTTTTTTAGATTTTTAAATGTGATTCCAGAGTCTGTCCACTTGGGGTCCGGCATCGTGATTTTTTAGTCTACCTCTAGATATCCCACACTGCACTGTTTGGCTTTAAAATATCATATCATAGCCCCTAAGCTTCTGCCAATGCACTGACTTTACATGTGCTTTCACATATACCCTGCTTTCTTTTAGTCAGACAGGATTAATTACCATTTCTTGCTTTTCAATGACTACTTAAAACATAAAAAGGGATAATCAGATATAACAGTATTCTCAGTGCCTGTTACTACTTTTTCTTGCTAAAGTGGCCAATTTTCATTATTTTGTTATGCCTGCGTTATAGCCCTTAAACTCATCTCCCCTCCCCCTAAACACCTACCCTTCTTATCATCAAAGTTATGAATGTGCTGAGAATACTGTTACTTTTGGCTTATATGAGTTCAAGAAGATGCCCTTTGGGATGAAAAATGTCCCACCGACTTTCCAGAGGCTGGTAAATCATATCCTAGCATGAGCAGGAGATTATGCCCTTGCTTACCTGGATGATACTGCCATCTACAGCCATTCCTGGCAAGAGCACCTTCAGCATGTCAGGGAGGTGCTGGGCAGACCATAAAGGGGTGGGTTGACCATTAAGCCCAGTAAGTGTCAGGTGGGTATGGCAGAGGTCTCCTACCTTTGACACAGAGTGGGGAATGCTAGGATCAGGCCAGAACCTGCCAAACTGGAAGCCATTCAGGCATGACCTGCCCCTGTTACCAAAAAGCAGGTGAGGGCATTCTTAGGGACAGTGGGGTACAATAGAAAGTTTGTTCCTGATTATAGTACAATAGCTGCTCCCCTCACAGACCTGACAAGGAATAACAGGCCAGATAAGGTAGCGTGGACCCCAGCATGTGAGCAGGCATTCCAGAACCTTAAAGGAGCTTTGAGAGGACCCCCTGTGTTAGCCAGTACATATTACAGCAAAGTCTGTTGTGCAGGTGGACACTTCAAACCATGGGGTGGGGCTGTACTTAGCCAAGTTTCCTGAGAGGGAGAAGAGCACCCAGTGGTATATCTCAGCCGTAGACTCCAACCCAGGGAGGAATATTATGCAGTTGTACAAAAGGAATGTCCAGCCATACTATGGGCACTGCAGAAACGTCAGCCTTATATCACAGTCCCTTAACATAGCTACATAGAGCCAGCCAGAAAAATGCCAAGTTATTAAGGTGGAGCTTAGGATTGCAGGCATAAAACATGACAGTACAACACCATAGTGGGGTAAGCAATGGCAACTCAAATTGGCTCTCAATACAGGGAGTGGGGTAACATATTCCCAGATAGGCTTATTTTTCTCAGGCTAGCTGGAATTTTGTAAATAACTATATGTCATTTGTACATCAAACTGATTTGTACAGATGCTTGTGCTGAAAATGTATCTGTGAGGTTTGCTTGTGTTAAAATGTATCAACAGTGCACCCTGCTGGAATGAAAAGAAATGTGCATATACTGCTGTAACTGAATTAAATGTATATGTTTTAATAGAGGGTACTGGGACAGCAGAGGTTAACCAGCTAGCTTACTTTAAGCAAAATAAGGGAAATGTAAATGAGCTATTAAACCATTAAAACGGCACTCCACAGTAATGAATACGACTGGAGATGGTGGGTCTGGAAGAAGCCTTTGTTCATTAGCTCATTAAAAATGAGGAGAATCCCCAGGCACTGCCATAAACATTTAGATGTGTAGTGTAGCTATCTATGCTAAATTCCTGTCTCAGCTTCATAGAGGGAATACTGGGAGAATCTAGAGGCAGGTGAACAGATGAGGTCATTCTGCAAGCTGTCGTGGATATTATATTTTACAGGGAGTAATCTATGAGTACTGAGTATTCTGTTTTTGAGAACCTGACTAGAAGGACCACTCATGTATTTCAATGTGCCTTGCTCTATCAAGTAATTTATCAGGGAATAGTAATTCTCCTAGATTCAGTCAGGAATATAGTGAAGCTTAGTTTAGAGATTGTTTGTCTTTATTTGTATGAGTCTGTCCATCAATGTTATTTTCAATATTTCCTGTGATTTGAACTCTGTGGTTTACTGTAAATATATATTTAATATTATTTTACTATTTATCATTAAATATATTTAAACTTTTCATTGTGGCTGGTTCTTTTTAAAAAACATTTAAGCTTTGAGGTATTAGAACATATTTACTTGGTGATAACTCTGACCACTCCTGAAAGCCTTGATGTTTGGTCAACATTACCATCTGTATTAATATTAACTTCACTCAGCATAACTGGATACCCTTTTAAGAGCCTTATAGTAACTGACTGGTTGGAGTGAAACTACCTTATAGTCTGAGCAAAGTTGGTAGAGTGGGTAATCTGTGCCAGCCTTTCCTATGTGTGTATGTGTGTCTGTGAACATTAAACCTCAAAGTGTGTGTCAACTACTTGGGGCAGGGTACAAGAAACACTGGTTTCACAGTGCCAGTGGGGTGCCTTATTTGGGAACTGGGGAGAGACAGATAGAGACACCCAAACCACAGGCTGCGTGTGTGCCTGTGTGCTCTTAAAGGAAACTGTGGTTGATGCAGAGAGGTCTACATCTGGAAATACTGAGTGTATCCATTTGTATTCCAAGTGCAAGTCCCTCTACAGTGTCAGTGGTGAGGATTCTGGTTCCTTGATTTCTGGCCCAGCATAGGGACTTCACATTACTCTACAAATATGCAATTACATTTGGCCTACAAAAAAGGTCTTTATCTCTTATTTAATGTTCTTCTGCAGTTGGTAAGATTCAGTAAGGTAAAACATTATTTTTTTCACCAGGTCCCAAAAACATATGATGCAAGTAAGCCCTTAGAATGCCTTAATGTAAGGCGTCATGGTGCTGTGTTTGTTCATGTAGGCTCAAATAAGATTTTTCCATCTTAATGTGCAGTGAATATAGGCTTATAAAGGTTAATCTACTTGTTGGAGAAGTTAGTGTTGAGTTTTTGTGCAAGAAAGGGGTGGGAAGTCCTGGGTTGGGGTGGATGTCCCCATCCAAGAAATGTATGTCAACGAACATGAGAATATAGAAGCACAGGTTCAGAGTAAAAAGATATCTAGGATTCTGACTAGTGAGGAGAGATGAGATAGAAAAAGTGGTAATTTTGAAGAGGTCAGATGGTGAGGTGGGGAAGAGTGCTGGTGAGACTAAATATGGGTGACAGATAGAGTGGGTATTGAGAGTATGAGGGAGTGCGGAAGAGAGGGGTTGAAGGCAAAGTGAATTATTGTAGGAGGTTGTTAGTGAGAGGAAGAAGATAAAGGAGATGCAGAGATAGAGGTTCCCCATGAAAGGAGACAGAGTAGAGAGAATGAGTAGTAGACATGACTGATATGTAGTGGTAAAGGGTATAAGAGTGGAAGGCAATGGTTCAAGATGAGAATAGGAGTATGTGGCAGGGAATGGATGGAACTAGGAAGGGACAGGGTAGCTAATGAGGCTATAAGGGAGGAGACAGTAGAAGGAGTAGTTGTCAAGGAGAAAAGGTGTTAATTAGAGTGGCTGATTGGGTGGAGGAAGAGGTGTGGTGTAGAGAGTCTAAATGTAATGAAAGAGGGGGGTGGGTGGGAATGGGGGTAGTGTAGGGGGTGTTGAGTGAGCCTAACCATAGCAAGGGCAAATGGAGAGGGTTAGCCCACCTGTACGAAGCGCGTGAATCAAGAAAAAAACTGAAATTATGGTAGTTTGCAAGTAAGTTATATGCTGCCTTACTGGTATCACAACTTTTGAGGGGAGAATATGTATGTTACAAACAGCAGACACTTTTAGTCCTGAGCTTATATTAGTTTCCTTTTGCACCAGATAATAGCTTTTACTAAACTGAGATACATTAGGAGTGCTTAGGGTATCATAAGGGAGAATTATGTTAGGAGAACAAGAGAAGGAGGGAAGGCTATGAACCAGGATTTGGAGAAAGTTGTGAGATGAGAAAAACAATCAACCAGCTTGCCCAGGTCAGTACCTAAAGACGTCTGTTTATCCATGTGAACTCAAAAGTAGATTTAGTAGAGCATCAGGGAGGTAGAATATAAAATAAATGCAAAGCTTTGGGAAACTGTATATATATATATATATATATATATATATATATATATATGGATTCATTTTATAATCTCAAAAAATTGAAATATTTTTTTTTTATAGTTTCGAAATACTGAAATTCGACATTTCAGTATTTTGAGTTTATAAAGTGAAACTATATATATATATATATATATATATATTTATATTTACAATCAAAAGGGCAATCAGACTTTGAATTCTGTATGTCCAATCGCCCAATTCGACAATTTGAAATAACAAAAAAAAAATGTTGAAATGCACAACAGCAAATGCTAGTGTGCATTCGCTGCTGTGTATTTCAACATTTTGAATGTAGATCGCATTATAGTGGGGATCAGAAATTAACCCTTTCCCTCACTGTACTGCGATCTTGGAGTTTGTATATATAAGTAGCAGGGGGTATGGGGGGTGCAGGAGGGCTTGCCCCGCCTGGAAAAGCATTTTGTTATTGTTGACCGAAGTGTAGTATTTTTGGTAAAGTCAACATTTCTGAGATGTCGACTTTACCAAAATGCTGCATTCTACATTTAGTTTGTTCCTTCTTGTGATTTCCAATATTTTGATTCGGAAATCTGAACACTCGCACAATGCCTGTGTGACAATATGATAGTAAACCTATATTTGTTACAATAAACAGGAGAATAAAATATAAGAATATAAAATAAATGTAATATACAAAATAAATAAAATATAAGAATATAAAATAAATGCAAAGCTTTGGAAAATTATATATATTTGTTACAATTAATGGGAGGAAAAAGGGGGGTCCACTAGTGTGCACAGCAGAAGAATCAGTAGGAGTATCACAGAGAGATTATAATAGACCTACACTGCTCACAATCTATTGATAAAAGTAGGACTTGCAATAGCTTTTACTGGTTTGTACGGGGTTCTGTTGTCCGTGTTCCTGTATGCAGGCAGTTGCTTCAGGTTTTTTTTTTTGTTTTGTTTTTGTTGGACTTTTGAATGTGGTTAAGGGACTGTAAGGAAAGAGACAGAGATACTAATATGAAGCCAGAAAAGGAGGTAGGTGAAGTAAACAAGTGGGAATAAGAGACAGACAAGAAAATACCACAGTTTAAGTAGTTTAGCTAAGCAGTACTTAATCAAATAAATTAGTTAAGGAACAAGCAGTGATAATTAATAAGAAAGTCACCCTGTTCAGTCATATGAAATTCAGTCTACTGCCACCTTAATTTCACAGAATGCAGAGTAATTCATTGCCAGTAAACTTTTCCAGCTATTTGTTGCTACTTAGTAATGCATGCCAACAGAACTGAGTAACATGGTGGCAGGGCATAAAATTACAGTAAAATCACTTTGTTTCCACACAATACAGTAATAGAATATGCACTCAAATAAGCTAAGTAGTAAAATCTAACTAACACAAGTTGAAACAGCACAGCGGCCAAGCACCGATGAGAGCACTCAGTACCAATTTAAAAACAGTATCAGCAACGTGTTCTAGTAAGCTATTTAAGAAAACCAGGCTAAGTCAAGCTGAAACAGTGCATTTCCAAATTGTAAACACTAAAATGCAACAAGTTTAACAGTAACTTCATTAAAGTAAGTAAACCTACAACCACACACTAAATAGGAAATGACCAAGACAGCATAGCTATTTTACAGGCGAAGTTGTATACTTAAGAAATTTAAAAGCAGTAACAGCAATGTGTACTAGTAAGCTTTTTAACAAAATCAGCCTAAGTCATGCTGACACAGTGCATTTCCAAATTGTAAATGGTAAAATGCAGCAAGTTTAACAGTAAAAGGTCATTAATTCCTTAGAGTAATTAAACCTACAGCTGCACACTAAATAGGAAATGACCAAGACAGCATTGGTATTTTACAGGTGAAGTTGTACACTTAAGCAATTTAAAAGCAGTAAAAACAATGTGTTCTAGTAAGTTGTTTAATACTAAGTCAAGCTGAAACAGTGAAGTTCCAAACTGTAAAGAGTAAAATGCAGCAAGTTTATCAGTAAAAGGAGATTAACTTCCTTAACGTAAGTAAACCTACAAACTGCACTCTAAATAGGAAATGACAGAGACAGCATAGAAATTGTACAGGTGGGGTTATACACTTAAGCAAGTTGCATAACAGATGTACTAACACACCAGTATAGAGCCTCTTAAAAAAAATTAAACAAAAACAGATGCCATTGGATCTTCTACATAACAAATAGTACTTAAAACTGTGCACACTACTGAGGGACGCCCATGGGACAGGGGGAAACAGAGTAGTCAGGCAAAAGTTTTTAGCATTTAAAAATGGTGCTGCAGCTCAGGGACAGAATAAACAAACTCTCAAGAGAAAGAGGAAGGGGATAAACAGGACTGACAGGGATGGGAAGCTTATAATAAGATTATGTTAGGAGACGAAGAGAAGGAGGGAGGCTAAGGGCTAGGAAACTTAAAATAGAATTATATTAGGAGAACAAGAAAAAGGGGCGGGCTATGAACCAGGACTTGGAGAAAGCTGTGAAATGAGAAAAACAATCAACCACATAGCCCAGATCAGTACCTAAAGATGTCTGTTTATCTTTGCAAACTCAAAAGTAGATTTAGTAAAGCATCAGGGAGGTAGAATATAAAATAAATGCAAAGCTCTGGAAAACTGTATATATTTATTACAATAAAAGGGAGAATAAAATATAAGAATATAAAATAAACAGAATATATAAGATATATAAAATATAAGAATATAAAATAAATGTAAAGTTTTGGAAAACTGTTGTTGAAAATGTACAATGCAATTTGTACCCAAGCAAAGCACAGGGTTGGATGGAATTAGTAATATGACTTGAGAACAATTCATTGTGAACATGCAGTACCATTACCGCTGTTTTTTACTAAGTCAATTATATGGGGATTTCTTAATATAGGAGACATACACTTCTTAAACTTAACTTATCTTTAAGGGAAAGGGGAAAAAGGACAACACAGAGTCATTTCTCCCATAAACTCCCTCAATCACAGTAACATATCCTCCACCTCTCTCTATATATTACCAAAATACCGCAGAGCTACCCATGTTACTTACTTCCTTATCAAAAAATCCTCAAACAATTACTACAAAATCCTTAAGTTTGTACAATATCCTCAACAACACCCCCTATTAGATGGTGATATTCATACAAACCCTGGCCCCAATACTGATATTCCCAATAACCAACACAACCTAACATCTCCTGCTATCACTACCTTAAATAGACCGTCTAACTCCCTCCTGATAGCTCACCTTAACATCCGTAGCATTAACAATAAAATTATCCACCTACATGCACTCTTAGATGTGCACTCATTCGATATTCTCTGTATTACAGAGACATGGCTAAAGCCCTCAAACTCTGGACCAGGAGATTACCCCTCCTGGATATAATATCCTGAGATGTGACCGTAAAACCAAAAAGGGCGGAGGTGTAGCCATTTTGTATAAATCTGAACTCCACGTTTCACCCTTCAATATGCTCCTACCCTCGGATACCAATTCAGAAACCCTTACTGCCAAACTTCAAATCAACAACTCCAAATCTATCTAATTTGCACATATCTCCCCCCTGGAAATAATATCAATACTCTGGAAAACTTACTTAGTTACCTCTCTACCCACCTACCTCAGGAAACCATTGCATTAGGTGACTTTAATATAGACTGGGCTACCTGTAGTTCCCCTATTCCTACCAATCACAAATCTTTATGAATTCTCACAAATTATAACAACTCCTACTAGAATCCATAAGCCAAGCAGTAAGGAAACCACCCTAGACTGGATCCTTCTCAACAGCTATCTTGATACTTATAAACCAGGAACCCTTCCTGACGATATCAGTGACCACATGCTAACCTGCTTTATTAAACAAGGAATCCATAGGCCAATTACTAATAATTTTAAAACCTCCCGTTGCAAAAATGTTTTTAATCCAGAGCGCTTCCTAAATTAACTGAAAGCATGTGACTGGTCACCAATGTCTCATCTTCAGCTTGATGAAGCAGTGACCTACTTTAACACTAGATTCCTTCGAATCTTAGATTACCATACCCCCTATCGCTCTTCCCGAATAAGGACCAAAATTGCCCCCTGGCTCACAAAACAAACTAGGCAAAAGATCCTCCTCAGAAATAAAATTTGGGCCAAATGGAGTCTCCAAATGTCCATCAGATCACCTTTACTTTAAACAGTTAAGAAATGCCACCAAGAAAGATATTCTCAGAGACAAAAAAAGACTATTACCTTCACCTCCAACAAACCCAGCAACAAAAACCTCAAATATTCTGGTCAGGCATTAACAAACTTCTTCAGCCAAGGCACTCAAACTCCTGCCCCTTCAGGATTCAACCATAATAACTCTAACCAGATTCCTGATGCCTTTAATAACTACTTTACTGAAGCCATTCGAACCCTAGCCAATACTATACCACCTATTACCACTTCCCCATTAAATACCACTAAGACTCCATCTCCAACCTTTCAAATACAACCTGTACCTACATCCCTCATTTGCAACCTCCTTCAAAAACTAAAACCATGCACCCCTTCTGCTGACTGTCTTCCAGCTGAATACCTACAAATTGCAGCGAAAGCCATTGCCTATCCCATCTCCATCCTCATAAATAGAACAATTTTAGAAAGCAAAACTCCTTACATATGGAAAGTATCCCACATCATCCCTCTACATAAAGGTGGGTCATCTACTGAGCTCTCCAACTTTCAGCCTATTGTCTTACTCTCTCCAATAGCTAAGATAATGGAAAAATGCATACACAGACAAGTACTTGACCACCTTCTCCAAAATAATCTACTTGCCAACTGCCAACATGGCTTTAGGCCATTCCATAGCACAACTGCCCTGCTATCCTTTTCTGACTCCATAAACAAAAATCGCAACAATAACACTTTTTCCTCTGCACTATTTATTGACCTTTCAAAAGCCTTTAATATGGTGAACCATAATATGCTTATAGACATACTAAAAGTCCAATTACTTGATCCGCAAGCATTACAATGGTTTAAATCCTATCTGGAAAACAGACAGCAAGCAGTACTTTGGGATAATAATCCTTCTACATCCCTCCCGGTGAACATTGGAGTACCTCAAGGCTCTATTTTAGGACCCCTACTCTTTTCATTGTTTATTAATGATCTACATACCAAAATTCCTCAAGCCACCTGCATACAATATGCAGAAGACTCTACTTTAATTTGTTCAGCCAAGTCCATAACCTCTCTCCAGTCCCTCACCCAAACAGTATTTAACAGTGTTGAAAATTGGTTCATGCAACACTGCCTCCTCCTGAACCCCAAAAAAAACAAAATTATTGCTCTTTGCTCCTACTCACAAGTCACCTCAACTGCACTTCACAATAACCTCTAACAATGCAACTAACATATCCCCAGACACTACAACCCGTCTACTGGGAGTAACAATTGATAAAAAACTTAGCTATGATGACCATATTAATTCTACAATAAAGTCTGTCAGCAAAAAAATAGCCACCCTTTAGAGAATCAAACCCTTCCTTACCCCCTTCAGCCAGAATGACTATTGCCCAGACCCATCTTATCTCTACCCTGTTCTATGCTTCTGTAATATATACCAATCTATCTAAAAACAACCTCACCAAACTTTCCACCAGTTACAATAACATACTCAGATTTGCCACTGGCACCCCCTTTAGAACTCACCACTGTCTCAACCTCAAACAACTGGGATGGCTAGAACTGCAGAACCAACTACTTTGTCAACAACTTATCATCACCCAAAAGATCCTTTACCACCCTAATAATAACCCTATCCTCACTAATCTGATTACACCCTACAAAAATCTTGTAACACTACGCTCAGCTAATAAGCTTCTAGTTTCCACTATTAAATCAAAAAACAAAGCTGAGGACTCAATTTTCACCAACACAGTAGGTAAAAACTGGAACCAGCTTCCTACTGAACTTTCCACCCTTGCTTCCACTCTTCTTTTTAAAAAACATCTTAAAGAATATCTTAAAACTCACTGGCTTTGTCCCTGCTCTAACCCTGACTGATATCTCATTCCCCTTCTTGCTCTCTCTATACTTCTCTCCTCTACTGTTCTATGTCGCCTTCTCTACTCTACTGTTCTATGTCGCCTATCTTTAATTAATGATTTCCTTCATAGTACTGGAAGAGAAAAAAAATGTTTTGCTCTCTGTATTTGATCTTAGCTTGAACCTACTAAATGACTCTCTACAATTTTGTTCTGACCAATGTAGCCAATGTACTGTAATTCACTTGACTATTACTATATATTGTATTCTTTGTCACTGTTGATGCTTGGAGCGTTTCTCCCTGGGCCTCTACTGAAACTGGACATATATCCAGTTAGACTAGCCTGGTCAACAAATGTAAAACAATAAATAATAATTCGATCCATAATTCTACTTTCTTGTGGAAAAGTAATGAAGAAGGTTATTTTGGATAAATTACTGTTAAAATTGGAAAGCTTGGGATTAGAAACCATATATCAGAATGTCTACATTGAAAATAGATCTACAACCTGTAACATGATGTACAATAATAATAGTTATAAATGAAAAATTCTGCTGTGATGTAATTTATATAGACTTAACATCAACTTTTGATAGAGACATGCACAAAAACTGATCAATAAATTAGAACTATGTGTTAATTTTATCATGACAAGATGAATAGCTGCATGACTTTATTTATTTATTTATTTGCAGTCTGTTTGCCAGGATGGTTCATTGGGCCACGAGGAGCCCATTTTCAATGGAGTCCTGGGGAGAAAAGCTCCAGCAAAAACAAAAATAAAATAAAGTACAAATTACTTAATAGAAGTCAGTTATAACAACAGAAAGTACAGCAATACAGGTATATGGTATTAGTAAAATGCAAAAGCAGAGAAATCTTAAAAAGACAACCAAAGTCATATACAAAGTTTGTTAATTCAATCAGTTACTTAACAGAGTTAAAAACAATAGGAAGACATTTATAGATGTATCAGCTCTTGGATTATAGCATGAGTTGGGGGACTTTATGTAGGATGGGAACAGTAGTATTCCCAGTGGGATATTTGGTGGGAGTGAAGTAAAGTTTTGAAGGAAGAGAGGCTACTAGTGATATGGATAAGGGGTGGAAGTGAATTCCAGAGGCGAGCTAGAGAGAAGGACAGAATATGCTTGCTTGATGGGCAGGAAGGTTTGTGAAGCTCAATCAGATTTTGGGAGTTATATCTTAGGAGTCTATCAGGTTGATGCATTTTAAGGGTAGTGGCAAGGGAGGGGCAGAGAGAGAGAGAGAGAGACTGAAGATAAGTTTGTGAGCTTGGATAAATTGAATATAGGAGAGGTAATTGGGTAGCTCTAGCCAATTCAGTTTATGAAGGGCAATACAGTGGTGCGTAGAGGATCTGTGGCCTGTTGCGAATTTTGAAATTTTATTGTAGCAGGAAGAGAGTTTTGTCTTGAGGGAGAATTGCAGGTTAGTAAGGAGTGGGGCACCATACAGGAGGGATGGGATGAAGTATGTGGCAGAGAGAGTAAGCTTAGTAGAGGGACAGATGCAGCAATTGTGGCAATAGAGCATGCCAAGTTTCTTATGAGTTTTTTTGATATTAACTTGTAAGTGGGTATCAAACTTGAGCTGGTCATAAATGAGGACTCCTAGTAATTTTGCATTAGAGACTATTTCGAGAGGTGTATTGTTCTGACTGGTGATGGAGAAAGTGTTTTTGTCTAAGGTGGTGGCTTTGGAATGGGTAAATATCATGAGTTTGGTTTTGGAGGCACTGAGTGCTAGGTGGTTGTCTAGCATCCATTTTTCAGTGGAGAAGGCATCTTGAGTTCATTTTGTTAGTACAGAGACAGTGGTGGCAGAACAGATTATAGCTGAATCGTTGGCGTATTGGATGAGACTAGCATTAGGGATGGTGTGATAGAAGTCTGTAAAATATTATTAACAGCTGTATCTGTTAATATTTATTTGTATTAGCACAAATTCTTGCCAAACAGTTAATACTGTCAGAGGTATTTCAATTCTATTATAACACAGCTAGACACGAAGTAACGACTGATGTACACTCAGCCACAGACATCACTACTTCTTCCTTCAGCTGCGCCTGTTAGGGGTTGCCACAGCAGATCAACTGTTTCCATTTCTTCCTGTCCTCTGCATCTTGCTCGGTGACACCAACCACCTGCATGTTCTCTCTCACCACATCCATAAACCTCATCTTAGGCCTTCCTCTTTTCCTGTTACCTGACAGCTTCATCCTTAGCATCTTTTTCCCAATATATCCTGCATCCCTCCTCAGCACATGTCTAAACCAACATAATCTTTCCTCTCTGGCTTTCTTCTCCAAACCTTCCAATCTGGGCTGACCGTCTAATATACTTATTCCTAAATCCTGTCCATCCTCGTCACACCCAGTGCAAATCTTAACATCTTCAACTCTGCCACATCAAGCTCCAACTCCTGCCTTTTTGGCAATACCACTGTCGCCAACCCATATAACATAGCTGGTCTCACTACCCTCTTGTAGACCTTCCCTTTCACTCTTACTTTTACTCGTTTGTCACAAATCACTCCTGACACTCTACTCCACCCACTCCATCCTGCCTGTACTCTCTTCTTCACCTCTCTTCCACACTCACCATTACTCTGAACTGTTGATCCCAAGTATTTAAACTCATCCACCTTTGCCACCTCTACTCCCTGCATCCTCATCATTCCTCTATCCTCCCTCTCATTCACACACTGCTGACCTTCATTCCTCTTCTCTCTAGAGCATATCTCCACCTCTCCCAGGGTCTCCCCTCCACCTGTTCCCTACTCTCACTGCAGATCACAATGTCATCTGCAAACATCATAATCCGCGGGGACTTCTGTCTGATCTCGTCTGTCAACCTGTCCATCACCATTGCAAATAAGAAAGGGCTCAGAGCTGATCCTTGATGTAATCCCACCTCCACCTTAAACGCATTCGTCATTCCCACTGCAGACCTCACTGCTGTCACACTACCCTCGTACATATCTTGTACCACTCTTACATACTTCTCTGACACTCCCGACTTCCTCATACAATACTACAACTCCTGTCTAGGCACCCTGTCATATGCTTTCTCTAAATCCACAAAGACACAATGCAACTCCTTCTGACCTTCTCTGTACTTCTCCATCAACACTCTCAGAGCAAACATCGCATCTGTAGTGCTCTTTCCTGGCATGAAACCATACTACTGATCACTAATCATCACCTCCCTTCATAACCTAGCTTCCACTACCTCTTTCCCATAACTTCATGCTGTGACTGATCAATTTAATCCCTCTGTAGTTACTACAGCTCTGCATATCACCCTTATTCTTAAAAATCGGTACCAAAACACTTTCTCCATTCCTCAGTCATCCTCTCACTTTCCAAGATTTCATTAAACAATCTAGTTAAAAACTCCACTGCCATTTCACCTAAACACCACCATGCTTCCACAGGTATGTCATCTGGACCAACAGCCTTTCTGTTCTTCATCCTCTTCATAGCTATCCTTACTTTCTCCTCGCTAATCCACTGCACTTCATGATTCACTATCCGCACATCATCCAACCTTCTCTCCCTCTCATTCTCTTCATTCATCAGCCCCTCAAAGTACTCTTTCCATCTGCTCAACACACTCTCCTTGCTTGTGAATACGTTTCCCTCATTATCCTTTATCACCCTTACCTGCTGCACATCTTTACTAGCTCGGACCCTCTGTCTAGCCAATCGGTACAGGTCCTTTTCTCCCTCCTTAGTGTCCAACCTTTTATACAACTCTTCATACGCCTTATCCTTAGCCACCTTTCTCTTTGCCATGCACCTCATCTCCTTAGACTCTTGTCTACTTTCTTCATCTCTCTGACAATCCCGTCTAGCCAATCGGTACAGGTCCTTTTCTCCCTCCTTAGTGTCCAACCTTTTATACAACTCTTCATACGCCTTATCCTTAGCCACCTTTCTCTTTGCCATGCACCTCATCTCCTTAGACTCTTGTCTACTTTCTTCATCTCTCTGACAATCCCACTTCTTCTTCGCCAACCTCTTTCTCTGTATACTCTCCTGTACTTCTTCATTCCACCACCAGGTCTCCTTGTCCTCCTTCCTCTTTCCAGATGTCACACCAAGCACCTTTCTAGCCATCTCTCTTACTAGCTCTGCTGTAGTTAGTCAGCTATTCGGTAACTCTTCACTGCCACCCAGTGCCTGTCTTAACTCTTCCCTGAACATCACCTCACAATTACCCTTTTTCAATTTCCACCATTTGATCCTTGGTGCTGCCCTCACACTCATCCTCCTCTTCTTGATCCCCAATGTCATCCTACAAACCAACATCCTATGCTGCCTAACTACACTTTCCTCTGCCACCAATTTACAGTCTCCAATCTCCTTCAGACTGGCCCTTCTACATAAGATATAATCCACCTGTGTGCATCTTCCTCCACTCTTGTATGTCACCCTATGCTCCTCCCTCTTGTTAAAATACGTATTCATCACAGCCATGTCCATCCTTTTCGCAAAATCCACTACCATCTGACCTTCTGCATTCCTTTGCTTAACACCATACCTACCCATCACTTCCTCATCCCCTCTGTTCCCCTTCACCAACATGCCGATTGAAATCTGCTTCAATCACCAGTCTCTCACCCTTGGGTACAGTTATCACCACTTTATCCAACTCACTCCAAAATTTTTCTTTCTCATTCATCGCACACCCAACTTGTGGAGCATATGCACTAACAACATTCATCATTACACCATCAATTTCCACCTTCATAAACATCACTCTATCAGACACTCTTCTCACCTCCAAAACACTCTTAGCATACTGTTCCTTCAGGATAATGCCCATGCCATTTCTCCTCCCATCCACACCATGCTAAAGCAATTTGAAACCGCCTCTGATACACCTAGCCTTGCTCCCCTTCCATCTGATCTCTTGCACACACAATATACCAACCTTCCTTCGGTCCATCATATCAGCTAGCTCTCTCCTTATACCAGTTATACTGCCAACATTCAAAGTTCCGACCCTTGCTATCACAGTCCAAGCCTTTACCTGCCTTCTGGAATGGCTTACCCCTCTTCTCATCCTTCGGCCAACAGTAGCCCAATTTCCACCAGCACCCTGTTGGCCAACAGTACTGGTGGCAGTCGTTGTTAACCTGGGCTTCGACCGATCCGGTATGTATATCTGTACTGTTGTCTCCATGTATGATTTGGCAAAATTTTATACTGGATGCCCTTCCTGACGCAACCCTCCCCATTTATCCGGGCTTGGGACTGGCACAAAGAAATGCACTGGCTTGTGCATCCCCAGTGGCTGGGTTCACTAAAGAGTGAATTAACTGTCCAGTTTATATACTCTTTTAAATGTCAAACAATATTATTTTTAATGTCCTTGTGACTTGTTCTTCATGAAAAAGTCCATTGGTTATTTCTAGCCTGGACAGTTTCTGTTGAAATGACAAATATTATTTTTTGTTTTATGTCCTTCTTTGGTTATTTTATTCCTTGCTGCATCTGAAGACTTCACAAAAGGTCCCTCCACATCATCTTTGCGTCACTTGAAGTGTCTGTATTTTATTTCATTTATTTCTGCATCTGAAAGCTCACAGAAAGTTCTTGTAATGCAAAGTTTCTGTTTGAGATGTCAGTGTAACTTCCTTTTTTCTATAACAGGATGCCATTTACAGTAAGCCCACAGCTATATCAGTAAGCTGAACATTTACAAGAAATCTTTTTAATCACTTAACTGTTCTTGCAAAGCAAACCATATTATTTTGAATTTCTTCACTGCACACACAGTATAAGTTTGGGGAAAGCATTTTAATTTATACAATCTCTATCAAAGTCGTTTATGAAAATGTTAAATAACAGTGGACCTAGAAATGAACCCTGGGGTACTCCTGTGGGAGTATTGAGAAATTAGGAGGTAGCTTTTTTCCACTTTATTGCTTGCTGCCTATTTGACAGATAACTGGTGAACCAGTTGATAGAGGAGGGAGAAAGATTAAGTTTAGAGAGTTTGGTGAGGAGAAGGTTGTGAGAGATGGTATTGAAAGCCTTTGAGAGGTCTAGTAGAAAGGTGGATACTATGTGGCCAGAGTCACGGGCCTTGTTAATGGTTTCTAGAAAGGAGAGTAGAGCAGTGGTAGTGCTATGGTCAGGTCTGAATCCGTGGTGTGTGGGAGTTAGAAGGTGGTTGTTTGTGAGATAGGGTAGAAATTGAAGGTGGATGCATTTCTCGAGAAGTTTAGAGATGGGGGATAAGACGGCGATAGGGCGAAAGTTTGTGATGTTATTGTTATTATCCCCTTTGTGGAATGGAAAAATAAACACCTTTTTCCAGAGTTGGGGTACACAGCCTTCTGTAATTGATTGGTTTATTAGAATGCAGATGGGAAGGGCTATGGCTTCTGCAGCGGTCTTTATGAAGTAGGAGGGGATTTGATCAGGGGCATTAGAAGTTGGTTTCAGGTTTTGAAGAAGTTTTTTTATAGTAGATGTAGGGATGGGATTTATGGAGAAGGGAGGAGGTTGAGAGTTGGAGGTACTAGAGTAGGAGGGTGTGGGTGAAGGTAGGGGTGAGGAAGTAGGATTGTTGGCAATGGCAGATGTTAGTTTGGCTATAGAATTGATGAAAAAAGAATTAAACTGGGTAGCTAGGTCTATGTTGGCAGCATTTGGGTCAGGGGTGTGGTTTTCTAATTTACCTGGGTTAAGGAGAGAGGAGACTTTCAAGTAGGACATGGCAAGTATCATAAAGCAACTGGACAGGTAAAATTCAAGGTTACAGTCAGGGTGTCCCCAAAGGCTCTATCCTAGAACCATACTTATTTAGATTTTATCTTTTTTATCTCATTGTCTATAGTACATATGCAGATGACTTGAAAGTAGGAAAACTGATTACATTTGCTACAGATGGAGCATGTCAGCAAAGGAATTTGACTTAAGTGGCCATTTTGGCACAGGAGAACAATATGCTAATAAATTTAACAAAAAAACACACACATAAGACTTAGGAGTAATAAAATGAAGGATGTATATTTAAAATAACGCACACCAACTGAAACAGTGGATTCATTTAAAGACCCTAGCATATGGGTAAGACCATGCTTTTTGAGCTTGTCTGATCACATTATCCAACTGGTTAATGATATATGTAAAACTACTGGCAGTATAACAAGACTGACAAAGTCTAGGAAATCAGTAATGATGAAAGCATTGTTTGTAAGCTACATTAGCCCACACTAGAGTATGGATAGCAACATGGAAACCCTATAAGAAACCTTGCATAAGTAAACTGGAAAGAGTACAGCAGAAATATACCAATTGTACCCATGCAGTGGATTAGCAAGGAGGAAGTAAGGATAGCTATGAAGAGGATGAAGAACAGAAAGGCTGTTGGTCCAGATGACATACCTGTGGAAGCATGGAGGTGTTTAGGTGAAATGGCAGTGGAGTTTTTAACTAGATTGTTTAATGAAATCTTGGAAAGTGAGAGGATGCCTGAGGAATGGAGAAAAAGTGTTTTGGTACCGATTTTTAAGACTAAGGGTGATGTGGAGAGCTGTAGTAACTACAGAGGGATTAAACTGATCAGTCACAGCATAAAGTTATGGGAAAGAGTAGTGGAAGCTAGGTTAAGAAGGGAGGTGATGATTAGTGATCAGCAGTATGGTTTCATGCCAGGAAAGAGCATTACAGATGCGATGTTTGCTCTGAGAGTGTTGATGGAGAAGTGCAGAGAAGGTCAGAAGGAGTTGCATTGTGACTTTGTGGATTTAGAGAAAGCATATGACAGGGTGCCTAGAGAGGAGTTGTGGTATTGAATGAGGAGGTCGGGAGTGTCAGAGAAGTATGCAAGGGTGGTACAGGATATGTACGAGGGTAGTGTGACAGCGGTGAGGTCTGCGGTGGGAGTGACGGATGTGTTTAAGGTGGAGGTGGGATTACATCAAGGATCAGCTCTGAGCCCTTTCTTATTTGCAATGGTGATGGACAGGTTGACAGACGAGATCAGACAGGAGTCCCCATGGATTATGATGTTTGCAGATGACATTGTGATCTGCAGTGAGAGTAGGGAACAGGTGGAGGAGACCCTGGAGAGGTGGAGATATGCTCTAGAGAGAAGAGGAATGAAGGTCAGCAGGGCTAAGACAGAATATATGTGTGTGAATGAGAGGAAGGATAGAGGAATGGTGAGGATGCAGGGAGTAGAGGTGGCGAAGGTGGATGAGTTCAAGTACTTGGGATCAACAGTTCAGAGTAATGGTGAGTGTGGAAGAGAGGTGAAGAAGAGAGTACAGGCAGGATGGAGCGGGTGGAGAAGTGCGTCAGGAGTGATTTGTGACAGACTAGTACCAGTAACAGTGAAAGGGAAGGTCTACAAGGGGGTAGTGAGACCAGCTATGTTATATGGGTTGGAGACAGTGGCATTGACAAAAAGGCAGGAGTCAGAGCTTGATGTGGCAGAATTGAAGATGTTAAGATTTTCACTGGCTGTGACGAGTATGGACAGGATTAGGAATAAGTATATTAGACGGTCAGCCCAGGTTGGAAGGTTTGGAGACAACGCTAGAGAGGCAAGATTACGTTGGTTTGGACATGTGCTGAGAAGGGATGCAGAATACATTGGGAAAAAGATGCTAAGGATGAAGCTGTCAGGTAACAGGAAAAGAGGGAGGCCCAAGATAAGGTTTATGGATGTGGTGAGAGAGGACATGCAGGTGGCTGGTGTGACAGAGCAAGATGCAGAGGACAGGAAGAAATGGAAACAGTTGATCTGCTGTGGCAACCCCTAATGGGAGCAGCTGAAAGAAGAAGACCCATGGATGAGAAAGTTTAATTTGTTACAAAAGGTTAAAAATATCTGAACTTGTACAGTGTCTTATACAGATACTTAAGAGACCTGATTCAGGTGTAAAGTGCATTTACAGACAACTACCACAGGAATGCTTGGTGTTATCAAAGACTAGTAGATGATGACTACACAAACTGTGTAGGAGATAAAATAGGAATGACAGATGTGCCAATTGCATTTCTGATACCTGGAATAGACTACCAAATTATGTTAAGGCAAGCACTAGTTTAGATATTTTTAACAACTTAGATACTTATTATGGGGGTGAATGTTTTGGTATACTTTCAAGCTAAAAAGGCATTGTTGCCTATGCCTGTGTTTGTGTGTGTACGTATATATTACTGTAGCCTCATACAAGCCCCCAAAAACATACTCACTCTCTCAGAAATACTCACACACTTGCACAAACATTGTAGTTTATTTGTATCTGAACTGCAAATCACTACATTGTGTAAAAAGACCCTTTTTACCACCAGTGCTGGGGATGTTTCTGAATCCTCAGGAGGCTTGTGAATTGTTCAAAATGCATTTAGAGTACATGGAACACAGCAATTACACCCCAAATTGGTGAAAAGATAGGCTTCTTAATTCTTCAAAAATGTGTATATTACATGGAACATAGTAATCACAGTCAGACTTTGTTGAAACGTGGGGTTGTTAAGCATGTTTCTGATGTCAGTGCTGTTAAGCACTAGTGTTGGGTGTTAACTGTACTCACCAGTTACAACACAATAGTGACAGGAAGCTGTTAAATAGTTAAATTTAAAAATTTCCCTGGATTTTGGATCTTTGCCACTCCATTATTTTAGCTTTGTCCAGCATTCTTGAACAAAGAAGTTAAGAGCTATGCAGACCTGTGAAACAAAATGCAAAAAACTAACATACCAAAACTATTACAAGAAAGGAGATGCCTTGCTGTAAATGACAACACATGGAATAGGTGCTGGACCTGGCATTATCCTGTCATCTTCCTTGTTAGCTAGTGTCTCTGAAATGTACAAGAGTGACCAAGGGAACCACCTACCTGGCAAGTTAATGGCCCATACACACATGCCCACTGCCAACTGCCTTATAAAAGAAAAGCAGGTTTCCAAGACTTAGGAAAAACTCATTCACTACAGCTGTGGACAGGAAATGTACCTGGGAAAAAGAGTGGAAGAATGCACCAGTAGCTAAAATTATATTGCATAAAACCTCTTCTATATGCCTTGAAGAGGAATCTTAAAGGTTGTTTTGTTGCTTTGATATGGTGTCAAGGCCACTAAACTATGCTCCACAGAGCACAACACGTAAGTCACAATTATGTCAGTGAATAATTTCACAGAACTGTGCATTAACTAGTAAACATGTTCCTGGTGATTCAAAAGTAAAATGTTTGTGAAGGATCTTTTACAAGGATCCAGCAGTTCTTCTTCTTCTTTCGGCTTTTCCCGTTTAGGGGTCGCCACAGCGGATCACCTGTCCGCTCATGATTGGCAGTGATTTTTTACAGTGTTGAGTTGCCAGCCTGGTGCCCAACCTTCCACAGAAAGCATACACATGCACACACTCACACCTAGGGCCAATTTAGAGTGTCCAATCCACCTACAGTATGTCTTTGGGATGTGGGAGGAAACCCACAAGACCACAGGGAGGACATGCAGACTCCGCACAGAAGACACCCCAGCAGAGGATCGAACCAGAGAACCTCTTGCTGTGAGGCGACCACGCTAACCGCTGTACCACCGTGGCCACCCTACAAGGATACAGCAGTTAAATACATGAAATCCCTATGTTTAATATTAGACATTAAAATGGGACAGAGGACGTCTGCAATCAAAGAAAGACATCTCATTTAAGACTTGGCAAAAATACAGCATTCTAGTATGACAACAATCATAAAAAAGAAGTTTCATTTAAAAAGTGGAAAAATAAAACATTTTCATAAGATAAGAAGAGTCTGGCCAATATTTGTAAAATCTGGCAGAACATCTTTTATGTCACATATACCAAATACACTTCAAAAACACTCAAACGTAGGTTACTTAAAATAACGGAGTCTAGTGCATTCCTGTACAAATATTCCAAATGGAAGAAAAGAGATACTAGTGATATCCCTGGCTTCTAAAAAATATGTCATACACATGGAGTACTGCTGCAAAGCAATAAACATATAAATGTAAATAAATTTAAATAAAACTTAACTTATTCAGTGTAAATACACACACACACACACACACACACACACACAAAATAAGACATTGTAACATTTACAACAAACAAATGCAATCTGATCATGTTAATGAGAAATTAATGGGAATAATATACACTACCTGATCTGATGTTACAATTATAATTTATATGATCAAGAACTTCTCCCAAAAGTATAATTTAATCCTAAACAACAGATTTCACATTAAACCACCATAAACTCATCCTTGGGAAACATTTTTTTCACACATACACTTGATCCTAGGGCCAATTTAGAGTGTCCAATCCACCTGATACATGTCTTTGGACTGTGGGAGGAAACCAGAGCAACTGCAGGAAACCCATGCAACTGCAGGGAGGACATGCAGACTCTGCTGAGAAGGCACCCCTGCCCAAAATCAAACCGGAGAACCTCTTGCTGTGAGGTGACAACAGTAACCATAGCACTATCTCAGTTAGATTAAATACATTAAACATAAAATATTTAAACTTTTCATGGTGGCTGGTCCTTTAGAGAATATTTTAAACTTTGAGAGTACTTACATCTATTTGGAGACACTGTGGCCGCTCCTGGAAGCCTTAATGCATTGACCAAACACTGCCATTTGTATTAATATTAATTTCACTCAGTACAATCAGGTACCCTTGCAACAGTCTTAGGAAGCTGGCTTTGTACTGTCTGATGGCAGTGATACCTACCTTATAGTGTGGGCAGAAGGGGACACAGCATGTAAATTTGTGCCAGCCTTAACCAGGTGTGTGTGTGTATATGTATGAAAATCAAATCTCACAGTGTGTGTGTGTGTGTGTGTGTGTGTGTGTGTGTGTGTGTGTGTGTGTGTGTGTGTGTGTGTGTCAGCTACTTGGAGCAGGGACACAGAGGACTGGTTTCACAGACAGGGTGCTGCAGGACTTGGCTTGGACACTTGGCTGAGGACTTAACCCTACAGCCGTTTTGTGGGGAGCCTTATTGTGGTCCTGGAAGGAGACAGAAATAAATAAATTCAGACCCTGGGCTGACTGTGTTTCACTATGTGCTCTTACAGGAAATTGTGCTTGATGCAGAGAGATCTGCATCTGGAAATACTGAGTGTACCCATCTATACTCCAAGTGAACATCCCTCTACATGTCAGTGGTGAGGAAGTGTCCTCACACTTACTATAAACCATCATTTTAACTTTGGTATAAAGATTTCTGAGGTAGACAACTCAGTGTATAATGAGGATTCTGTAAAACAGTTATTTACAAGTGTGTGCAAAAGACATTTTCTCCAAGTGACTGCACCGGCATGAAACAATATCACTGAAAAACACCTTCAGGACATTTTTACCCACTATGGTACAACTGTGGAGTTACTATACATAAACTGGAGGGGATATGGAGGTTTGATCCCCACATCAGGGAAAAAGATTCTTATCTCCCCCGTCCAAAAAAAAAAATTGTTTACATATCACTGAACATGGTTTTCAGCAATATGTAACAATTGGAGAAATTACCACTGATGGCAGGAATAAAAAGAAGGGGAAAAGGGCTGTCTCAAAATCTTTATAGAATGAATGACATTGACATCATTAGTTCAGCTCCATTAAAGCAACTTTTAATGAATCTAGCATGAGTTCAGATACTGCATTACGAATGTTGTGAGTGGCCTTCTGTCTATGAGGCATACAACCCAGTGAAGATTAAATTGGTCAGTACAACATTTAAAAAGATTGTACTTAATTTGTGCAAAATGTATAAGCCTAAAAGAGATCAGCATTCAGAAAAATGGATACCATTCCCTTCTGAAACACAAACGCAGCCCTGTCACAGTCAGACAATGCACTAATCTTGCTTTTTGTTAAAAATGTCATTGTACAAAAAATGCTCTGCAGCTTATCCCTTATCAGCAAGCACACCTTTAAGATAAAGAAAATTATTTAACAAGAGACACCACGATCCAATTAAGTATCTAGTAAGTGTCACTGTAATGAATGCTTTTTGTCCTCCTTGCAAAAACAAAGACCATACAGATAACAATCTCTCACAGACTGTAATCAGAACAGCGCCATGTGTTTCAGCCTAATCAAACAAAAGAAATCCAAGATATAAGCCATCACTTTGTACCAGCAACAAGAGAAAACCAAAGTTTGATCTGTCAAGCACTTCAATTCCAAGTTCATAATACCTGTTGTTATAAAATCAATAATATTAGCAGTAATCAAAGAAGGCAATTCATTCTCTGTAAAGTATATCTAGCACACTGAGACCTGCCTTTTACTGATTCTTCTCAGTCCATTCTCCAAGTTCTAAACAGTCAACCAGAGAATAAGACAGCTTTTGTTAAACCACCTCTGAACAACTCCAACATATGCCTCACATAGCATTTTTTTCTTTATCTACTTGTAGAGACAATCTAAATCATTCTGTGAGTGCCAGTGTAAAAAGAGTATAGTAAAATATGAAAAGATAGACTCCATCCATGCACAACATCTTTTTCTCATTTTGCACAGGGGGTTGCGGTGTCACTTCAACAGTGACACTCATCTAGAGCTAAAATTCACATGCCAGGTAGGTAGCATTGCCATGGAAATATGAAAAAGATGGAAGCCATATTTTAAATACAGTAGTTTAAAGCAAAATAATAATGTAATGTGCTGCTGAAATTAATGTTAACTCAAAATCATTTATTTAAGAAGGAAAAAAGGTCTTTACTTTCTGGTATTATCTAATACTGCAGTTCTAAGTAAAATACAAAATCCATCTGGCATGTACACATTTGCTTATTTATTTATTTTGGGGGGTGTCAGGGAAATTCCAAAAGTAAGTATAAATGGCATGTTTTCTAATCTACTTACTGTCTCTCTCTCTCTCTCTCTCTCTCTCACTCTTCTCAACTTAAAACAGCATACAACAATTTCTGATATCACTGTGGTAAAAGTAAATAAAGTGATCAATCTGTCAACTAAACTGTATCCGTGGTATTAATTCACATTCTAATCTTGGAGAGACTCTGCACCAAAATAAACAATTGCAGATCCCTTTATTTAGACTGTATCCCTCTCTATTTAGATTACACCCTTACCTGTTACCAAGTACTGGTTCTCCAGAAGCTCCCAAAACAGAATAATCCATTCCATAGAAATTCAGCCCTAGAAGGATTTTTTTCCTCCACTTGGCTTCAGGATCTAGAGATTCCACACAAGCTCGTACCCAGGGAACAGGAGAATTTGGTCCAGGCCTAGAAAAAACATGGAAAGACAACTTCATCAAAGAAGAAAAGCATTTATAAAATACATTTTTAATAAACATTTTGGGACATGCATTAACAGCCATATTTTAGAATGTAGTAAAAACTATTTGTACATAAAAGTAAATATACTGAAAAAGTAATTTTAATCCAGCCCAAGTAAGAAGTACCTTTGTTGGCCACTAAATGGCAAAGCTTCTTCATCTTGGATCCTTCAGAATTCTAACATTTAAACAAACTACAGCATATTTCTGTAGCGTAAGAAACAATTCTACTCCATTCACAAATCAGCCACTGCATGTTCCTAATAGTTTTCTGTTATACCATACAATTTCTTTCTCAGCAATAATATGAAATATATTTGCAGATTTTGTACTGCTTAAGTTGGGGTCTATATTATAAAATCGAACGTTTAGGTTGTTGAATACCTAAAAGTCGACACCTAAACAGTGAAAGCTGAAAACCGCAAATGGCCACCTCCGCAAAATTTTTCACAGAGAAAAAAATATGCTTGGCCGGCGGACAGGAAAACAAACTTTCAAACAATAATCAAGTGCGGGCCTTCGCCCACCACAACCCCTGATGTGGGGGACTCTGCCCTCCACACCCCCCCAACTAAATATACCAACTCCAAAACCAGTCTACATTGGTGAAAATGGCAAACTCCCGATAACAGCCAAGCAAATTTTTTCCCTGAGAAAAAAATTTGTGGAAGTGGCCATTTGCAGTTTTAACCTTTTGCTGTTTAGGTGTTGACGTTTAGGTGTTTGACAACCTAAACATTCGGTTTTGTGATACAGACACTTAAGTTGTACTAATTTTCTATTTTTGCTGTTTCACTTATACTTTTCTCTCAAGATAACATAATTTTAACTCTCTTACTCTCTTCTCTGAAGCTGTCACAATAGATCTATGCATGCCAGGGAAGGTATGCAACTCACCACACCAAGGCAATGGTCTGTTAATAATTCATTCATTCATTTATTTTGCTGACCAGGATGCCCTGCTGGGACATGCCCATTTTTACTGAAACCCCAGGAAGAAAAGCTCTAAAAAATGCATTAAATGAACACAGTTAATTACTGTACAGACTGTACTGACAGAGACCTTATAAGACGTATTTTATTACAATGAAATAAGAACACATTAACAATACATTAAGGCAATAATGTTTAGAATAAGAAACATAAAAGCAGTCAACAGTACATTAAGAAGCCCCTGTTTCCTTTTCCTATCGAAATAAAATAAAATAAAATTAAGGAATCAGCCCAAACAGCAAGCCCTGGGGTAGCTAAATACTACTAGCTTGCGGCCATCTACCTGAACATTGAAAGTGTATGTTTCATATACTTTTGTTATCCTTGCTAATTGACTAGACTGTAGAAATTCTGTTAGTGGTGTGAACACATCTCAGAGTCAGACTGCCCCCCCCCCCCATCCTCCCCAGGCCTGCCTCTGTTAAACTTAATCTGTTACCATACACCCCTTTGTAGCCCCTTGTGCAACACATATTGCAACTTTATTCCTATCTGTATCTCCTCCAACCTACTTTTATACACCCTAAAGCTCATGCAATTTAAGTCATTTTAAAGGTGTTGAAGCCTACCGGGCACTGACCTTTGATACAAAACAGTTAAATTACTTACAAACCAGAGCTGGATTTCACAAATTACTTTTTGTATCATAGTCTTGGGGCAAGCTGTTCTTTCTGTTTCAAAGACTCCACCCCATCCAGCATCATTCACGTCAAGAGCCTAAACCTATCTGCTCCTGCTCCTCCCCTCCATCCAATACCTGGCCAGCCAGAAGGCATAAAGGCCTTCTACCTTACTGGCACCATCTTTTGAACCATTCTACCTAGCTCATTTCCTTCTGACTGGACCAGAACGTGCATGCCATGTAAGTCAGGTTTTGTACTGTTGTTTTTAAAGTGTTGTTTGTAAACAAGTTGTACTCAGTCCCTGTATAATTTTATAGCAACTGCTGTGCCTGCATTAGATCAAGTTTATTTACTGTTACTTGATATGAACCAAGAAAAGGGCTCTACTACTTGGTGTTCATATCAAGCAGAGGCTTAATCCTTGTGGTATAACATTTCATTTGTAAACTATATTAAAGTGACAGAAAGATAACTGGGCTTTAGCGGAAATTACGGTGTCGAGTATTCAGTTCTAATCTTGGTTGCAGGCATTAGTCTTTCATTCAAGAACTATTGCAGGATGTAAACTTGTGATTTGCTGCTCCTATATACATTCCTACAAATGATCACTGCTTGTGTACAAGTTTGTAGTGCATATAAGACTGCTACTATAACATATGTTAAACAGTTGTTTTGTAGTGCATATAAGACTGCTGCTATAGTATATGTTAAACAGTTGTTTAGGGCATAAAAGACTGCTGTTCTTGTATATATTTTACACAGTTCTATAGCTCAAGAGATCATGTATGAGTCAGTTAATTGTAACTGCTAGCTTTCTTTGTAAGGCTTGGTAAACGTCAGAATGCTAGCTCACTAAATGCGTTAGTTATACTCGTACTTGGTATATTCCAATGTCTAATCAATGCTGACTAGAAACTATCTACATCACCTATAAAGACTGCATGTTTTTTACATCATTCTAGTTTTCTACACTGTGTACCCATTTGATTTGCTCCGTTACATTCTTATTTCTTTTTTCTGCAGCAAGAAGTCCCTTCATTTATTTCTGCCATAACAGATACTGACTATAAGTCCTCACAGACCCAAACACAACTACTACTAGCTTGTGGCCATCTATCTGAGGATTCAAAGTACATGTTTCTTATACTTTTGTTATCATTGCTAATTGACTAGACTGTAGAAATTCTGTTAGTGGAGTGCACACATCTCCGAGTCGGACTGCCCCGCTTCTTCCTCTCCAGGCCTTCCTCTGTTAAACATAATCTGCTACCTTAGCCCCTTGTGTAACAAATATTGTAACTTTATTCCTACCTGCATCTCCTCCAACCTACTTTTATACACCTTAAACTCATGCAATTTAAGCCATTTTAAAGGTGGTGAAGCCTACCCAGCACTGACCTTTGATACAAATCAGTTAAATTACTTACAAACCAGGGCTGGATTTCACAGATTACTTTTTGTAGCATAGCCTCAGACAAGCTGTTCTTTCTGGTTTCAACCCGATCCATTCGCCCTCACTACGCTCGGACTCCCTATCCTCTACCCTACCTCATTCCCACCCACCCCCACTTTCCTTGCATTTATACCTGACCAAACCACACCCCCTCCCCTCAACTAACCACACACACTCTTTCCAAATCACCACCCATACTTCTTCCACCTCTCCCACTCCACAACACCCTTCCACCATGCCTAGTTTATTCCCCTTCCTAACCAATGCTCTCCTATTCTATATTCTTTACTTCATGCATAGCTCCACCTCCCCCACTCAACCACAATCACTCACCACCACTCACCTACTCTGCCACTGTTTTCCCTCGACCAACAGACCCACACATATGCTGACATCAGCCTTCAGCTATACAACACACCAACCTCCTTCTTCTTACCTTTCAAACACATACACACTCACTGCTCTACTCCCTCAACTCTCAGATATCTCAAACTAACCAACAAGCACAGACAACTTCTACTACACTGTATAGCACAAATAAAACTCAAGGCTGGCATGAACACCAACCCAAGACCACATATACACTCCCTACACCACCCATCACCTCCCCCACCCAGCCCTCAATCAAAACCTAATCTATCTACTACTCACCACCACCACCCCTTCCAAAAACCTGTAATACAGACCTCGAATATAGAAACTCAGCAAACCAAATTAGGAAAAACGGAGTGAGGCAGGCAAAGAACAAAACAAGTGTAAACCAGGAAGCTGTAATTAATAACTCAAATGCCGTTTTATTCAAAGTAGTACTTTGAATAAAACGGCATTTGAGTTATTAATTACAGCTTCCTGGTTTACACTTGTTTTGTTCTTTGCCTGCCTCACTCCGTTTTTCCTAATTTGGTTTGCTGTAATACAGACCTGCTCTTTATTAATTTCAATCTCCACAACATCTTACGTAAACTTACTGAATTCCATGCTACCCTAAACATCTACTCACCTGACATTGTTGCAATAACTGAAACCTGGTTAAAGCCTCACATTATAGATAAAGAGATAACTACTACCAGCTACAATATCATAAGACTAGACAGATTGTACAAAAGAGGTGGTGGAGTCGTCATTATATTTAAAGACACCCTCAAAATTGAAAAGTTAAATTGTACCCCTCCTGACCTACCTAACTCTGAAATCCTAACAACATGCCTTGAAATAAACCCAAAGAAAACTATAATCATCATAACCGCCTATCCCCCCCCCCCCCCCTGGCAACAACATACCCACCATTGAAAATCTACTTTTCTTGGGCATCATTTAATTTCAAACAGGAAACCGTAATCCTAGATGATTTCAACTTAGACTGGCACTTCTGTTCATCCAGCAACCCTTCCACTTCCAAAACCTTTTCAGTGTCACCTAAACTATATCCTGTCCTACACGGACAGACAAATATTCCAAAAGGCAGTCAACATTAGATTGGATACTGACTAACAAGCCCAATCTAAGTTACCTAACTGGCTGCCTTCCAGACTCCCCAACCTTTCTGTACAGAAAATGAGTCCACACTCAAACCAATATATAAATTCATCCGTAGCAAGAAAAAATTCTCCCCTCCACTTTTAACCTACTACTTCAACAAAGCGACTGGTCACCACTTAGAAACCCCCCTCTTGACCTAGTCGTTCAGTACTTCAACAATACCTTTCTTAAAATACTAATCAATCTTGCACCCAGTAGAAAAATTAGACCAAAACCTAAACACTTACCCTGGCTAACAAAAGACACCAAATTACTACTCAAACAAAAAGATAGTGCTTGGCTAGCTTATCACACCACCAAAGATAAAAGCAAACCTCATAACATATCAACAACTCAGTATCTATCTAAGAAACAAATAAAACCCAACAAACAAAATTAATTCCAAACATGCCAACAAAAAAAACTACACAACCCCCAAAAATTCTGGAAAAACATTAACAATCTCCAAAACCCTAGCTATACCCCAACCCCCACCAGTCACCCCAAATGTAACTGACCCTATTGCAACACAATTCAGCTCCCACTTTATTAATACAATCACCTCACTGCTGGGTAACCTGCAAAATCAACCTCTATCCATCCCCACATCCTCCTCAGACTCCCCCAAACCATTCACATTTACGCCCATTCAAATTAGCTACATAAAAGCACTCCTTTCCAAGCTTAAACCCTGCTGTCTAGCAGCAGACCAGCTACTCAATGAATTTCTTAAAATTGCTGCCCCAACAATCTCCCACTCCAAATCTGTCCTGATCAACGGATCCATTGCAGAACAATATGTTCCCCGTCTCTGGAGAATATCTCATATCACCCCCCTCCACAAAGGTGGAACCTCTAAAAAAAACTAAACAACTACCTCCCCATAGCCCTTCTCTCTCCTCTTGCTAAAATCTTAGAAAAATGCATTCACAACCAACTCCCCAGCCACCTCCTCAATCACAACCTTCTTTCCTCCTGTCAGCATGGATTTAGACCAAAACATAGCACTACTACTGCCCTTCTGTCTTTCACTAAAACATCCAACATCTCATTAATGAAGGCCAACTTATCTCATCCATTTGCCTTGACATGTCAAAAGCCTTTGACACCATTTCCCACCAAATACTTCTCAACAAACTCTCATCCTATGGACTCAGTTCATCAGCCCTGTTCTGGTTCCATGGCTATATTTCCAACAGACAACAAGCTACCAAATGGGAAAACAACCTTTTCTCCTTACTCCCCATTTCTTTTGGTGTACCCGAAGGTTCCATGCTAGGCTCTCTCCTCTTTACAATATTTACAAATAACCTCAGCTTTGCAACACAACTAGCCCCCATTGTACAGTACACTGATGATTCCACACTTACATGCTCGGCCCCCACCCCCAGGAACTCCAAATAAAAATGCACACCTCTTTTTGAGATATAAAAAAATACCTAATTGAACATCAACTTATACTAAACCCAAACAAAACTAAGATAATAGTTTTCAGAAATAACAAATCCAAATCACACCAGTCCCCTTTAACAATATTCTCCTCAAACATAACCAAGATATAACCCACAGACGAAACAAAACTTCTAGGTGTAACAACTGATGATAACCTAAGATCTGACAGACACATTCCCTCACTATCAAAAAAGTCCACACCAAACTAGGAACCCTGTATAGTCCCAAACCATACCTTACAGAAAGTGCCAGGCTAACCACTGCTCACTCACAATTGCTCTCCATCCTCCTTTATGGATCCCAAATATTTACTAACCTGAGAAAAACTAACCTAAATAACCTAGAATCCTGCTACAACAAAATTGCTAAGTTTGCTACAGGACACCCATATAGAACCCACCACTGTACCGTACTTTCCCAACTCAACTGGCTAGAGCTCCCTAACCTCTTATCACTCAATCAGCTGGCCATAGCCCACAAAATCATTCACCTTCCTAATGACTGCCCTGCACTTTTTAACCTAATCCAACCTAATGTAAATCTCAGATTACTTACATCTTCAAGCAAACTAATGCTAAAAGTTATCCAACCCCACAACTCTTATGGCACCTCCTGCTACACTCACAAAATTGCCAAGCTGTGGAACACTCTTCCTCAACACATAGCAAAAAATCCTAATTATCATGAGTTCAAACAACTCCTAAAAGAACATCTAGCAAATCATTGGCTTTGCACCTGCCATGCTCCTGGCTAGTCTACCCACTCCCTGACTATATCTCCTTGTCCGGCTCCTTCTAATCTCTAGCTCTTAACCCCATGGTTTTCTGTTCTTACCACCTGACCATTTTCTTAGTTTTCTGTTCAGCAGCTAGATTTGTACAGAGGTCCTAGGCAATCTTATTGTTCTTATATTTGTTACCACATCTGCCACTGTTACATGACCTGTATATATGTCTCCTTAATCACTGTATGTCCATGTATACTGTTACCTGCTGCTGTATTTTTTTGTCTTTAACCGTAATTAATATTGCCAGTTTAATTATACTGTTACTACATATCAAACAGAACTAATCTTTACTAATTCTTGCCAATATTGCTTGCATTGCACTAGTATTTCTTTTCTCTAGCATTAAACTGCCTAACTGGAGCTTTTCTCCAGTTGTCTCAAGAATAATTAGTTACAAATATCAACCTCCCCAATTCAATAATGTGAGACTCCTCATAACCAAGTTACAGATTAACCAAAACAAGCACTTGAACAAGCCCCCTCACCCATAAACTTATCTGGGTTTAAACAGACCATAACCTCTCCCACTAGGATAAACAAACCAACCAACAAGGAAAGTATCCTAAGACTGGATGCTAGTTAATAATCAACCCCAACTGTACACAGCTGATACTCTCCCAGATGTCCTCAGCGACCATTGTCAAACCTATATCATAAAACATAAGGCAGGAAACCCTCACAAGCCCAAATATAAAACAGTTAGAAACAAGAAAAACTTTGACGCTGCTATATTCCAAAATGAATTAAAAGCAGTTGACTGGTCAAAATTAAAAAATCTAACATGAGAGGTAGAGTGGCTAGAACTGCCCAGCTTAATTCAATTCAATCAACTCTTAATAGCGCACAAAATTTTGTACCACCCTGAGGATACCCCCTCACTTAAAAGTATTATTAAGCCATGTAGCAACCCGAGATCCCTACGGTCAGCCGATAAACTACTGGTCCAAACCCACAAAGCTAACAACTCTGCTGGTGAATCACTGTTTGCCAACTTCATTGGCAAAACCTGGAATTCATTGCCAAACTATGTAACCCTGCAATCCTCCAAAAGTCTCTTCAAAAAAAACCTCAAACAGTATCTCAAAGTGAATTAGCTATGCCCATGTACCAACCCTGATTAAGTTATAAACTGAAAGCATATTCTGTAATTATCATAACTTGTAACTACATCACCAAGCTCTGCTTCCAATCTGACGTCTCTTACTTTTTTCCTCAAATATTTATTTTCAATACATATTTTTAAATATCATTTTAAACTATATACAATATTTACAACAGCCTGACTTTCAATTATATACACTGTATGTTATTAAATATAGAATTAACAGATCAGTTATCAGAGATACAATATTGATTATTGCAGTGTCCAACAAAGATATAACTTTCTTCCAAGGATTATTTACCAATGGCCTGGGAAGATTTGTAGTTCTTTGATTTTTATTTCCATCAATGCAGTTGTCTTCAGTAAAGTGTAGAATTCTTCCAAGGTCGGGGGTGTATTTGAATTCCACCTTTTGGTTACGCATTTCCTAGATATAGCAAGTATTGTCCATAACAAATACATATTTGTCTTATTCAGGTAGGGACCTTCATTTACATTTAGTATCATCAATACTTTAGTTAAGTTAAATGATTCATTAAATAAAGCTTGTAAAAAATAAATGATTCCAGTCCAATATGATTTAATTTTATTACATTCATAAAAATATGAATCCAGTCTGCTTTATTTGACTTTTCACACCTCCAGCAAAAAACATTTGTAGTAGTACTGATATTTTTAATTCTGTCTGGTGTTAAAAATGATCTATGTAAGTATTTCCAGTTAAATATTTTCCAGTACTGTGTGTTAGAGGTGTAATTAATGATAGTAAGATGTTAGTTTTAATTTCTTTTGTTAACTGCAATGACTGACCTTTTGGTAAGAACTGCCAGTATGATGGTTTGGGAATTGTTTTATATATTATTAACTCTTTATATTTGAAATGGATTTTTTCTTTTCACAACCATTATATATAAATTCATACAGAAAACTTATTAGATTTGGAATATCTTTAAATGAGGAATTCATTAATTTGCATAAATCTTGAGTGTACATTAGAATGCTTTGTAAGGTTAACCAGTCCTGTGTTGGAATACTGTAAGCAGTTTTTATCATATGTATATCTAAAACATTTAATTTATTTACACATTGAAACCAGCATAAGAATCAATTTTGTTTCCAGGGGGTTATTGTTTCCCTATATATTTTGTGAGGAAAGTTCTTAGTGATGATAAAAAGAGTTAAAAGGTCAAACCAGAGTTTTAGATCTATGTTTGCATTGATAAGTTTCCTAAAGGAATTGATGTAATGATTAATCAGTGTTGTTTTAGAAGGTTTTGCTATATTATATTGTATTACTTATGCATAATATGTACCAGGGTTTGTTAGATTTGTCTACTATTAAAAATTATTTTAACAGATTAAATTAATTTGTTAATATAGCCTTTGTTAATTATTTTCAGCTGGCAAAATAATTTGGGTTTATCCAGTCTACTGTAGTTTTAAGCACAGATGCTCTTATATATGTTTCTATTTCTGGGAAGTTCAATCCTCCTTGTTTCCAGGGTCTACTGTGATGAGTTAGAGCTACTCTATTCTTTTTGGGATACCATAAAAATTTTATTAAACATGAGTTCATTTCTTTAAGAATGCATCTTTCAGGAATTAACTGTATTGCTAATGCTACACATAGTATTTTTGGCAATAAGACCATTTTTACTAACCGCAATCTGTCTTCAAAAGTTAATATAATTTTGTTCCTCTTTTCTATATATATTTTTATTGTTTCAATAATGTTTATATAACTTATTAATATTGTTACGTCTATATTTTTGCATAACACTATTCCTAAATAATTTAGCATAAGTTCTTGTTTTCCTATGATGGATTTATCTGTAACTTGTAGTTCTTTTTTTCTTATTTAAAAATAGAATTTTTGATTTTGATCTATTAAAGTGCAGACCTGAAATCTTATAAAATTTCTCCATTACTTCTTCTAGCTCTCCTAATGACTCTCTGGAATTTGATAGGGTTAATAAAATATCATCAGCAAAAAGCATTATTTTAGATATGTACTGGTCATAGACTTCTATTCCTTTTATTCTTGGATTATTGTGTATTACTTCTGCAAGTATTTCTATAGCCAAAGCAAATAAAATAGGAGAAAGGGGGCATCCTTGTTTAGTACCTTTCATTATATGGCTAGATTCTGAGGTGAAATGACCTAATTTAATGTAGGCTAAGTTATTAATATATGTGTTTTTTAGTAATAAGATGAAGGGAGGAGGAAATTCAAATAATGCTAAAGTTTTAAATAGATATTCCCAGTTGAGGGATTCAAAGGCTTTTTCTATGTCTAATCTGATTACAAGTGTTTCTCTATCTTCTTTATTCACATAACCTATAAGAGTAAGTATCCTTTTAATATTATCATGTGTGTGCCTGTTATATAAAAATCCAGTTTGATCATTATTAATTGTACTTGAAAGTGGGATTTTCATTCTGTTAGCTAGGATTTACATGAATATTTTGTAATCATTATTCAGTAATGATATAGGTCTGTTTGAGGTGCAAATGTCTGATGGTTTATTATCTTTAAGAATTGGTGTTATGACAGAATATTTACATGAGGGTGATATTTTTTCATCTGACTGGACTTTTAGCAAAGTTTTATGAAAAAGGGAGATTACTGTTGAAGGGAAGAGTTTGTAAATTTCCATAATTATACCATCTATCCCTGGAGCTTTGTTAGATTTACTTTCTTTTATGTTGTCAACAATTTCTTTGTAGGATATAGTTTTTGTAGGTCTAGCTTTAAGTTTTCGGTAATTTTTTTATATTGATAAGGTTTGTATCCAAGTTTATTTGGTTGGCATGTAATTCTTTTTTGAAGTGTTCCATATAATGGAACCGAAATGCTTCAAGGATGTCTCCTATATCTGATACTTTTTTCCCTTTCTTTTCATGATATATACTACTAATGTTATTTGCTTTAGACTGTATTTTAATTCTTGTAGATAAGTTATGTAGATATCTGGGGGAGGTGGCTAATGAGTTTATTTTTAATTTTTCCAAGGCTAGACAAGTTTTGTGTGTTAGAATTTCATTATATTTTTTATTTAATTCTTCTATTTCTTTTTTGACTTCTGGACAATTCTGATTTTTTTTTTAGATTTTGCTGTCAAGAGTCCGGTTTGCAAGATTCCCACTCTCTGACTTTGTTTTTGTACCAGCTAAGGGTCTTACCAAATAAATATGTTTTTACTGAGTCCCAAACCATGACTCTACTGATTTCTGTTGTATTATTAATTTCAAGAAATAATTGTAGTTCTGACAACATCCAGGTTCTGAATTCTTTAATTTTCATGATATATGATGGAATTCTAGTTGAGAAGATTAAAGGTTTAAACTCTATTTGGAGCTTCATTATCAGAGAGTCATGATCTGAGAAGGGGCATGGAACTATTGAGAAGTTGAGGATTTTTGTTTGTAAATCTTGAACTACGAATAATTTGTCTATTCTGGTTTGTGTTCCAAATCTATGGTTTTTATGGGAAAATAATAAAGATTTATCATCTTTGAATTTAAAAGTATCTATTAAATGAAATTAATCAATCCATCTTTTTAAGGATTTGGAAATAGTTGCTATGCAAAAAGACTTCTTAGTTGTTTCAGAAGTTTCTAAGGTACAATTAAAGTCTCTTCCCAGTATAAGATTTCCTTTGTAATTGTTGGAAATAAAATCTAGGTGTTTTTTAACCATTCCTACTCCAACTCCTGGGAACCAATATAGATTAGCTAAGGTCCATACTCTATTATTAAATTTAATTATAGGAAACTGGATAATCAAAAAAACAAACCAAAACTAAAATAGGAACCAGCCAGACAGTCAACCTCGACAAATGCACCAATAAAATGCTCCAAATCCGGACACAGTGATACTAGTAAGCTGACAGAATAATATTTATTTTAAGCTCAACAACACAAGTAAGCTTTTCGTCAGTGTTCCACACCAACTTCATCAGAAAAACAACAAACCATTTCTACATGCACATCATTAAATAGCTAATTAAAACACCTGACTACTTAGCAATTAAGCTGATACATTCCAAAACAAGTTCACAGCCCTTCACTAGAGACTCAACTTACTAAACTACCCATTAAAAAAATCATATTTATATAGGCCCTACTGAAATAAAATAAAATCAAGTCATAGCAACTATATTAAAGTAAATAAATCTGTTAAAATAAAATACAATTAATCACCTATCCAGACTCCTTAATTTTAAAATGCAAGAAATGGATAACATTCCATTTAAGCCTGGATAATGATACGCTTCCAGTTTTAACTGCCAGATTAATTCCTTTAACGTGTCAGGACCCCCCCCCCCTACTGGAAGGAACTACCTGATCAATAACCGAAAAGGTAAATTCATGACCAGGATACTCCTTGACATGCCTAGCAAGTGCATTCTCCATTTTCTCTTTTTTAATGGCATATAGGTGTTCATAGAGCCGTTCATGTAACTTCCTGTCAGTTTTTCCTATGTAGAACACCGGGCATGAAGAGCATCTAGCCAAAAATACCACATGGGGGCTGGCACAATTAAATCTACCCCTGATGGGGTATTTAATTTCCCCAATAGTGAAGAAGGTCCCTGCCTTAATAAACCTACAGTATTTACACATATTACATTTGTACATCCCCTTGACTGGGGTTTGATTCGATTTCATCTGTAAGATAACTTTCAGATTCAACCCCCTCCTGAACACCACCTTAGGCGTGTTCTCAAACTGTGAATTTGTGAATGAACTTGCATTTCTAAATGTAAAAGATTCCAATTTTTCCTAATAATGGAGGAAATATCCCATGCATCAACATTGAAGGTTGTAATGAAACTGCAAAGGTAATTCGCATGAGTTTGCACTTGAGGTGGCTCTGAGTTCTGGAGTGCTACACTATTACCCAAAATTAGTGTGTAGAACCCATTCTCCCTCTTACCGCTAACTTCCCTGACCACTTCTGAAATCAGATGTTCCGGGTATCCCCTATTCAGAAAGAGGCCTCGAATAAACTCACATTCTTCGAGGAAGTCACTGAACTTAGACACCATCCTTGCCACCCTAACCAACTGCCCCTTTACTATAGACCTCTTCTGGTGGAAGGGGTGGCTGCTCTCAAAATGTAAATAACTGTTTAAAAAAGTTGCTTTACGATGGATTTTGGCAATAAAGCAACCTGAGCGAATGTCCTTCAATAACTCCACATCTAAGTAAGAGATCCTCTCCTTAGAAAAATTAAATGTAAATTTCAAAAAATTTGTGGAGGCATTAAAACTATCCAGTAGTGTCACAGCCACTTCCCTCTCCCCTTGTAGGATGATAAAAAATATCATCCAAAAATCTTGTGTAAAGAAGGTTTTTTTTCTGGATAATAGGATTGGTAAAAACAAACTCCCTCTCCCAGTATGTCATCACCAAATTGGCAATGCTGGCCCCACAGGGAAACCCCATTGGGACCCCTATTAATTGGTGGAACCAGCGGTGGTTGAAGGAGAAAAAATTACAGGTCAAAATGATATCTAATAACTCCCTCACCATCAAAACATCCCCGGCAGGTGCCTGTTTGATGGACATGATGGCTTCGATCCATTCTAACGCTGTGGAATGAGGGATGGAAGAGTATAAATCTATGACATCAATTGTCAATAAGTTACTCTCCCCTGTAAAGGGGATACGATTGACCCTCTCGAGAAATGACCAGGAATCTTTGGAAATGTGAGACTCGCTGGACACATACTTTTTTAAGTTAGTGTCAACCACCTTAGCCCCAGCATAAGTCACACTGCCCCTAACACTCAAGTTGGCGCATGGGGGGATCATGCACACTCTTGTGAATCTTTGGATTACCAAACAGGACAGGTATCCTGGGGTTAGGTGTGCAAATATAATTAAACACTTTCATATTAATAACTCCGTTGATAAACATGTCATTAAAATAAGAACAGACCCTGGTCACACTCTGATTCAACTCATTTTTTGAAAACTCCTTGTAGGTTTCAGATGCCAAAATATTTTCCATTCTCCTGGTGTAATCAACCTCTTCCATGACTACCAATCCTCCCCCCTTATCAGGCTGCATAACCCTCACAGATGAGTTGGTTAACAATTCTATCAGACATTTCTCATCTTTATTGATGTTAAAATTGACAGTACGTTTACATTTCAATAAGTGACGTAGGTCCAAGTCACACAAATGATCAAAAAGACAAAGTGTGATGTAAAGGAGGATTGAAAGTACTAGAAACCTGAAAATCCATCAGTATCATGGCCTGTTCGCCAAAAATAAGCTGAAAATTAAGCTTTCTAATAAAAAGCTTAAAATCGATCAAAGTATTGGCCACATCTGCCCTCCTACTGGGCACAAATGTCAAACTCTTTGCCAGAAGATCCACTAAGGATGGTGTAAAAACAAACTCTGAATAGTTGTAAATCTTAAAGTCATTCTCAGTGTTGGTAACAATCCAGCACAGGCCTGTAGCTGGAAATACTGTAGAAATAGCAAGAAAACTTAATTCCTCCTCCTAGTCCTGTATCTCTGCCTCCTCCCCGGAGAAGGTTGATGGGTTGAGGCATTGTCCTGAAAATTTTGGTCCTCTACTTCTAGTGCTGGTTCAGTAGGTTGATTCCTAGAAGACAATCGGTCACTATGCCGGGTCTGATTCTGTTGTAGTGAACCACCAGGGGCATCCACCTCATTCCCAAATGTCGACCTATTGGTCCTTACTTAGATGTGGAGTAATTGAAGGACATCCCCTCAGGTTGTTTTATTGCCAAAATCCATCATAAAGCAACTTTTTCTAACAGTTATTTACATTTTGAGAGCAGCCACCTCTTCCACCAGAAGAGGTCTATAGTAAAGGGGCAGTTGGTTAGGGTGGCGAGGATGGTGACTAAGTTCAGCGACTTCCTCGAAGAATGTGAGTTTATTCGAGGCCTCTTTCTGAATAGGGGATACCCGGAACATCTGATTTCAGAAGTGGTCGGGGAAGTTAGTGGTAAGAGGGAGAATGGGTTCTACACACTAATTTTGGGTAATAGTGTAGCACTCCAAAACCCCGAGCCACCTCAAGTGCAAACTCATGCGAATTACCTTTGCAGTTTCATTACAACCTTCAAAGTTGATGCATGGGATATTTCCTCCATTATTAGGAAAAATTGGAATCTTTTACGTTTAGAAATGCAAGGTAACCCACAGTTTGAGAACACGCCTAAGGTGGTGTTCAGGAGGGGGTTGAATCTGAAAGGTATCTTACAGATGAAATTGAATCAAACCCCAGTCAAGGGGATGTACAAATGTAATATGTGTAAATACTGTAGGTTTATTAAGGCAGGGACCTTCTTTAGTATTGGGGAAATTAAATACCCCATCAGGGGTAGATTTAATTGTGCCAGCCCCCATGTGATATATTTGGCTAGATGCTCTTCATGCCCGGTGTTCTACATAGGAAAAACTGACAGGAAGTTACATGAACGGCTCTATGAACACCTATATGCCATTAAAAAAGAGAAGATGGAGAATGCGCTTGCTAGGCATGTCAAGGAGCATCCTGGTCACGAATTTACCATTTTGGTTATTGATCAGGTAGTTCCTTCCAATAGGGGGGGGTCCTGACATGTTATTGCTAGAACAAAAGGAATTAATCTGGCAGTTAAAACTGGAAGCGTATCATTATCCAGGCTTAAATGGAATGTTATCCATTTCTTGCATTTTAAAATTAAGGAGTATGGATAGGTGATTAATTGTATTTTACTTTAACAGATTTATTTACTTTAATATAGTTGCTATGACTTGATTTTATTTTATTTCAGTAAGGCCTATATAAATATGATTTATCAGCTTAACTGCTAAGTAGTCAGGTGTTTTAATTAGCTATTTAATGATGTGCATGTAGAAATGGTTTGTTGTTTTTCTGATGAAGTTGGTGTGGAACACTGACGAAAAGCTTACTTGTGTTGTTGAGCTTAAAATAAATTTTATTCTGTCAGCTTACTAGTATCACTGTGTCCGGATTTGGAGCATTTTATTGGTGCATTTGTCGAGGTTGACTGTCTGGCTGGCTTCCTATTCTACTTTTGATTAAATTTAATTATAACAAATGCTAGTAGACCTTCTTTGTCTTTATATTTATAAATAACTTTTGGAGTGATTATGTTTTTCTTCCAGAGAATTGAATCTCCTTTTGTCGTTGTACTATAGGAGGATTGAGCTAAGACTGTATAGTCCTTAGGGTTCCAAATAAAGCTATCATTAGTCTTAAAATGCATTTCCTGGAGAAATACTACTTCTGCCTTATTTAGATTTAAATATTTTAGTAAGTTTGATCTTTTGCTTGCATTATTCAAGCCATTAGTATTTAATGATAAGAATGTTAAATCCATTTCAAGTTATTGTTGGAAGAAACGTTTTGCTTCTTTTTTTTTATTATTTTGATTATAGTAGTTATACCATATTCTCTGATAACACTGAATGTTTATTTTCTTGTGTGTAAACTTGGGAGTGTAATTTAATGATCTTTCTTCTTTAAATACAAGTAGGGTAAAATTCTGGTCAGGCTTTAAAAAAAATACTTCAATAAAACGTTAATTCTAAAGTATCAAATACAAGTAAATATGAATTTCCCATTAAACATGGAATGAAAGTTATTCCTAATCCAATAGATAAAGATAGATCTATTGGATTATCACTCATACCTTTAACTAACAATATCAACTGAGCTCCATATGTTAATTATTATATGGAGAATTTTCTTAAAAGAGATATGAAATTTTATATTATTCTATTATTGTTCTATAGTATTTTATATATCAGGATGGAATGTTAGCAGTGTAAACAATTATTAAGATGACTTAGAAAATATCCAGTATTTAGCTACCCTTAAGAGATCCCAAATATGTCAGATATGTCATTTTGGATAAGTTAAATGCAACAGAGGAGCATACACTAAACAGGCCAACAACAAATAGATTATTACTAAAATAATTTGACTAAAAGGACTCTACAGGAGACAATGAGTGATTACCAATGAAATATGAATTTACTGTAGGTGTACTGTCTTCCTTTACTTTCCCAATCTTCAGCTCACCAACTTTAACTTACACTTATGAAAAGACATAGCTTATCAGTGGTATCCTGACTCTGAGTAGAGGCGCCCTACATTCTAGTGTGCAGTGCTTTTACATATTTATAGATTTACAAAGCAGAATCTAAGAATGAACTATGATCACCCTGACAATTCCCATCCTGCATAGGGCACCTCCTGCTTCCAGTATGGGTAATCACATCAGGTCTAGAATGAATGTGAAGGTACCTATATGGTAATCAAGACTTACCTTAGGTAAGTATTAATCAAATATTATACAATGCCTCCCCTAAAACGTGCACGCTGATTGGCCAACCCAACTAGCGTGCCCGTTGTAAATCCCTCAATATACTAACGGAAAAAGGTCCGGTCGCCCGGACTTTTTCCGTTAGTATAAAACACTGTCTCGCTATGTTAGAAGAGTTTAACATAGCGACACAGGTTTAAAAAAAGCAACGGAGATCTCCGTTGCTTTTTAAAGCTGTCATGCTATGTTAAACTCCTTTAACATAGCGACAGTGTGTAAAAGCAATGGAGATCTTGATCTCCGTTTTTTTAAAGTTGTCTCGCTATATTAAATGGGTTTAACATGGCGATGAACAGCTTTAAAATAAGCAACGGAGATATCCGTTGCTTATTTTAAAGGTCTCGCTATGTTAAACCCATTTAACATAGCGAACAGTAAAAGCAACGGAGACCTTGCGTTCTCCGTTGCTTTTGCTCAACTCTGATGTACTGCAGGTGCGCAGTACATCAGAACTGCCGCAGAATACCAGACAGCTGCGGAAGGGCAGTAAAGAGGCATTATACAATGCCATTATTTAAGAAAAGTAATTATTTCTTTTCTTAAATAATGTCATTGTATAATAGCAATAACCCACGCCTGGGTGTGGGTAATGCTGGATTTACCCACACCCAGGCGTGGGTTATTGCTATAGTATTTAGAGCATCTTAGAGAGTTCTTGGGGCAGTTAGAATACTCTTAAGCCTCTTCTCCCTTGACCAGAAACAGAGATTTCCCTTCCCTTTCTTTCCCTTGTTTTAAATCAGTACTAATAAAATAAATTCAGCAAACATAGGTAAACAGAAATAACATTCAGTAGTCCGTCCCCTACATGACTTGCAATCCATTAAACAAGTCAGTGACTAACATCACTTTAGTAAACATTATAAAGACAAATTAGAAATAATTTCCTAGCTCTTTATATTTTCTGATAAAGCAAAAAGTTAACAATAAGCTATTTTAACTAAAAGTATAAAGCATTTCAATTTTTCCTTGCATGTATACATTTCTACTTATACTGTAGTGTCAATAGCGGTCTTTGAAATCTGTACAATACTTCACTTCTTCAAATCATTCCTTTTTCAATTCAGGTTTTTTGTCAAAACTGCAACAACATTTCAAGGGCACAATTAATATTTAGACTGATGTTTCAAATAAATAACTTGTCAGTTGCCAATTGAGTTAGTTTAGAATGTATGGTTAGTGCAACTATAGCATGTTGTAAATTTAGCATTACCCACACCCAGAAGTGAGTTATTGCTATTATACAGTGACATTATTTAAGAAAAGAAACTATTACTTTTCTTAAATAATGGCATAGTATAATGCCTGTTTGCTGCCCTTCCGCAGATGTCTGGCATCCGCGGCAGTTCTGATGTACTGCGCGCAGTACATCAGAGTTGTGGAGCAACGAAGAAAGCAAGATCTCCGTTGCTTTTTTAGCTATGTTAAATGAGTTTAACATAGAGACAGTTTTAAAATAAGCAACGGAGATGTCCGCTGTTTATTTTAAAACTGTCTCGCCATGTTAAACTCATTTAACATAGCGAAACACTAAAAAGCAACGGAGATCTTGCTTTCTCCGTTTTTAACACTGTCTCGCTATGTTAAATGGGTTTAACATACGAGACAGCTTTAAATAAGCAACGGAGATCTCCGTTGCTTTTTAAAGTCTCGCCATGTTAAACCCATTTAACATAGCGAGACAGTGTTTAAACGAAGTTATACTAATGGAAAAAAGTCCGGGCGACCGGACCTTTTTCTATTAGTATAACTCGATTTACAACGGGCACGCTGGCCAATCAGCGTGCACGTTTTGGGGGGGTCATGGTATAATTTAAATTAATACCTATCAGTTACCAAATGAGTTTGCACAGAGTGCGAGGTAACTGCAAAGATAACATGTTGCAAAAAGTAGAATGTATCTTTTCATATGGTCTAGAGACTGACAATTTCAAGTAACATATAAAATGAAACTTTTACAGTGCAGACAGCTTGTGAAATCAGCATGTTAAACTGAGTAATACTTTTTAATCAAGCATCTAGATTTAGTTTGGGAACATTTCAGTTGTGTTTCCAGGAATATGTAATCCTATGAGGATAAATCATAAAATATTTACATATAGTCCTATTATGTATTTATTTTACCTTGCTTAGTTTGTTTTTCATTTTAATAACTAAACAACATTACTTTTTCTTGTTATCCGTGAGGCTAAATGCACTTCGCAGGTTCGCAGTGTCCTTAGAAACTGTAGCAATTGTTTACTGTTGCTATGGCAATGCAAACAGAATATGAAGAAAGCTTCACTTATCTTAACCAACAGTACATTTTTCCCTATTTTTTTTTTTTTTTTAATATATTTGTTAATACTAAAAGGAAATAATTGAAAGAACATATGTACATGAATGGAACATTTCAGAGTTAATCACGAACATGTCCCCAATCCCAATAAGCATAACAGTGACTGTCATTAATCTAATAAATATTGTAATATCAATTAAGTTCACTATTCCAATCAGTCTACCTTAAAACTAGATTTTAGACTATTATTTATCTATGTATAAATAGTGAGTTATTAAATATATACAGACTATATTAGTATAGTAAGTAGGAGAGAATTTAGAAAGGGAGACAAGATGCAGTTAAAATAAATGAGAAAAGAAAGAAGAGAGAGAGAGAAAAGAGAAAATAAGGAGAAAATACACATATACTATGTATGCTGATTTACAGTATAAATATTTTATGTGCTATATAAACCTCCTTCTGTGAAAGAAAAGTACCCTATTTTACATACCTAAGGTAATGTGAAAACTCTCATGTATCATCTATTTTCAAAAAATATAGATAAAGATTCCAGTAGTTAGTTACCTTTGTTTTAAAATTCCAAGCAGTAAAATTGGACCTTTAAAGTAATGTTAAAACAATTCATATCATAGTAGATGCTTTGAGAGATTTGGCTGTAACAGTATCAGTCTTTTGCTTCTTCTTTTTGACATCTGTCCAGATGTTTGTTTCTTTTGTTCTCTTGAGAGAATATGACATCCAATCCATATCTTCTGGTAAAGTAATCACATTATTAGTTTTAATAAATGAAGAGGCTTCCTCTAAGTCAATAAAAGTCCTCATCTCGTTGGCATACAGTATTCTTATCTTAGCTGGACATGCAAGTTGTGCCTTAATGTTATTTTGTTTCAGAAACTTTATAATTGGCCACACTTTTTTCCTTTGTTCCATTATTCTAGATGAATAGTCATTATCACATCTTATCAGGCTCTGTTTATATTTTAGAGGTGCCTTCCTCCAAGGAGATCTTAAAATCAGTTCCTTGTCCAAGTATGAAAGAAATTTGATAATTATTGACCTACAAGGAGAGTTTGAGTTAGTGGCAGGTTTCCCAAGAGCTCTGTGCACCCTTTCAATGCCAAAGGAAAGTCCTTCTTTTAAATTTAAAAAGTCAAGGATCCAGCTAGATAAAAAGGAAATAATATCCTCACCTTCTGTGTTTTCAGGTAATCCGAAAATCCTGATGTTATTTCTCCTCTCCCTATTTTCCAAGTCGTCTACTTTACTAACCAACCAAGTGTTCTGTTTAAGAAGCAGTTCTTTCTGTTTCCACTTCCTTAAGTCTGCTTTGTAAGTCATTTAGAGAAACCTCTATTCCTGTTATTTTTGTCTGGTGTTGTTGTAACATTTCTTTGAGGGTGTCAGCCTGTTTTTGACTGTTTTAAGATTTTCTAGGTTCTCTTTAAAATCATCCATCTTCAAAGACAACTCCTGCAGGGTAGATGCCATCTGTTGTAGTTCCTTCTTTAAGGCAGCATCCTGATGAGAATTCTTTGAGGTGCTCATTTTAACAAGTAAATATATCTCCAAGCTTTTTGACAGGAAATTATTTGTAAAACTTCACCAAAGTTTCTAATTATGTAAATTAGTCCTTTATCTATAAGATTTTATACTTTGAAGAAAAAAAAAAGAATATTTTCCTGTCTTATTTAACTAGTTACATTGAGCTCTAAAATACTGCTGCTTTCAGTTAGCCATTCAGGCTCTGCCCCCCATGTCTCTTACTTTTAATTGTGTCTGTCCATGAGAATTGTGAGTCCCTACTAGGGAATACTACTAAGCCATTGTATATAATCACTTTGTTTTTATAACTGTTTGCTAACTTCTGTGTAATCTATTTGTCTATGTGGAGCTTTTCTCCCCGGACCTCCACTGAAAATGGACATGTATCCAGTCGGACTATCCCAGTAAACAAATGTAAAATAAAATAAAAAAATAGTTTTGCAAATATTATAAGCATGGTTATTATTATTAGTTTCTGTAGCATTAACTGTACATCTGGAACTTTTCTCCTCAGGTCTCTACTGAAAATGGGCTTCTGGCCCAGCCGGACATTACCTGGTTAACAAATGTAATAAATTAAGAAATGTGTTATGAAAAGACACACCAGCTTAATATTTACCCTGTCACTACAATATTTAAATAAATATAAACATTACATAATACCCTGCTCTCCATTTCAATCACAGCAGACTTAGTTAGCATAGCAGTATCTATAGCAAAAGACAGACAATTAAGTATTTGAATGGACTACCATTAATTATATTTCATACTCTTTTTGTATAGATTTATAGCTTCTCAGAGAAGACTGTTGTAATTGAAGCAAACTGCCATCTAACGATCAAATATCCATGTTCAGAAAAAAAGCAAGCATAACTCAAAACTTTCAGCAAATATTGATATCAATCTCACTGCTTCCCCCTATACAAACACACCCATAGGCTTAAAATGGTCCTTCGGGGCAGTTAGTCTAGCATGAGCCTATGCCTATACCACAGACACACACACACACACACACACACACACACACACACGCACGTGCATGCACATACAGCATACATAGCTCTGTCAGTTATATTGTCTTCTCAGTGACACAGACCATTTCCCGCACATTACACAATACTCGTTCAAGCACATACTTTTAAAAGAGTATTCCCATGAACAACTAGAAATTGCACGTTTAGGATCTAATTTGGAAAGAATGGTTAGAACAATTATATACTGATCCAATTAACTTCCTAGAGACTACAAAAAGGTTAGCGATTATGATTTCCATCTATAGTTTTGATAAAACCAGTAAAAGAATTCCAGAGAGTAAATTAATCTACTGGAAGAGCAGATATCCTGTAAAATGCTGAACATCATCAGTTACTGAAATCTGATAGAAGAGGAAAGTGTATTTCATAAATCGAGCATAAATCTATGCTGAATCAATTCTAGAAGAAATGTGTAATCTGTTAAAATAATAATAAACATCTAATCTGTTAAAATAATTCATTTTTTCAGCTGTAAGGTTATAATGGGATGATATAGGAGAAATTGCTGAGATGAGTGTTAATTGAAATCTGAAAAAAAAATATGGCTTGGAGAGAAAAACTTATGGCATTATGAACAGAGGAAATTAGATGGTTTTCATTCAGAGACAAATGCTGCCCAAGATCAACATTTTAGTTTGAAAATAAAAGAAAACCATTTGAAAATAAGCTATGAAGAGGGAAAAGCATCATACAAGGGAAAATACAGACTATACCACCCAATAAGAATGTCTCTGTAGAGATGCAGAAGACCCAAAGTGCACAAGTTCCAGACACCATATCAAGGACTGCTGTGGGGAGATACAAAAAAGAAACTGAATGTAGCCAAGACACTTTGTCTGCTGATAACTGCTTAAAAGAACAACTGGCTATAAAGATTCATAGGTACTTACTGGGCTGACCTGTGAGTACCTTGAGAAACCTAGCCTTACTTTCCATGGTATTTCTTAACCCTCATATGTTGTACATAAATAACCCAGAGATGGGCCAAATAAGTATATGTTGGGGCATTTACATGTTTCCCCTAAACATGAAGGATAGGTGTGCTAAACTCGAGGTAAACTTTCATTTATCCTCCATTCATCCAAACTACATTTCAATAGAATAAGAGAAGTACTTTCCTTTATGTGGAGTTGAAGACATTTGCATAGCAGCCACCTTCTCTGCAGAACATCTCTATCCCCCCAACATGTTCTATTTATTTTGTGAAAGATGATGAAATCCCTTGAATGGATGTTTATGATACCACTGGACTCACTGGATCTAACAGAAGAGGTTCAGTTGACTCTATACTTGAGGCTTAGGTCACCTCTCACTAGCCTATACAATACTAGGAAGAGGAATAAGGCTTTGAGATTTTTTTTATAATTTTATGCCCTTGATGTTTTTTCTAGAGAGAAAGCTTTGCAGTCATTCCAGCTGTGACAAGTATTTTGACAGTTACATACCAAAAGTGGAGTTATGCTCAGTGACTGGCTTAATGAGTGCCAAGTACAGTGGAATGATTACACCCCTGGACCTGGATGCAACACTTTTAGACATAGGCTGTGCAATGAAAAAGTACTTCCTTACAACAGTGTACATGTGATAATCAAAGGACAGTTCACTGTCAACACAGGTTACCCGATGCTACTTGATCAATTTTCATGGGTGTGTTGTCAATGTGATACTTACAAGGGCGAGTCATGCTTGAGAAGGATGCAATTATATATTTCTTTGCATTTAGTTTTAGTCCATGGTTTTGACACCAGCTAGTTGTTCAGATCTAGCCCTCTTGGAGGATCTGTGTCAACTTGGTCATTCATAAATCTTTAACATTAGCTTTGACCACCGAGAAGCAAATGTCAAAGAGGAGTGGCCCAAGGACTGAACCCTGGGGGACACCGTTAGTAACAGGTATTTTGCAGGTGGTATAGCTGCCCACCCTAACTTCATCGACTCTACTTGCGAGCAAATTTGCTATCCAATAAATTACATAGGGACTGATATTCTGCTGAGAGAGTTACCTGTGATACCTGATAATGTGTTTTGTTGACTTTACCCATATAACCAAACCAGAGGAACGTGTGTCCACGCAGCCAATATAAAATCAGGAAAACCAGAAGGAATGGTTCAAGTAATGTAATCCGCCAAAACACAAAAGTCCTTGTACAAAATGAAACAATCCAATCACAGGTTGTAAACCACAGGAGAATAACTTAACAAAACAGAAGGAGTAAGACAAACTGGTTGAGCTCTTTTGTCCCTCCAAATCTAATGGGACTTCATCAGAACCATGAATGTAACAAACTTCTTAAATAGTAAAAGATACATCACATGACTACAGAAAATCTGATTGAAACTCATTGAATCTGAGAATCTCATTGTTTCTTAAAGACATAGGCACAAAAAATATTCCATTTCACCATAAAAAATCCACTGCCAATCATTAGCAGACCGGAGTTCCGCTGTGGCAACCCCTAACTGGGAAAAGCTGAAAGACATTCATCATCTTCTTCTTTTGGCTGTTCCCATTAGGGGTCACCACAGCAGATCATCCGTTTCCATTTCTTCCTGTCCTCTGCATCATGTTCTTTCACACCAACCGCCTGCATGTCCTCTCTCACCACATCCATAAACCTCATCTTAGGCCTTCCTCTTTTCCTCTTACCTGGCAGCTCCATCCTTAGCATCCTTTTCCCAATATACCCAGCATCCCTCCTCAGCACATGTCCAAACCAATGCAATCTTGCTTCTCTGGCTTGTCTCCAAACTGTCCAACCTGAGCTGACCCTCTAATATACTGATTCCTAATCCTGTCTATCCTAGTCACACCCAGTGCAAATCTTAACATCTTTAAATCTGCCACATCCAGCTCTGACTCCTGCCTTTTCGACAATGCTACTGTCTCCAACCGATATAACATAGCTGGTCTCACTACCCTCTTGTAGACCTTCACTTTCACTCTTACTGGTACCTGTCTGTCACAAATCACTCCTGACACTCTTCTCCACCCATTCCATCCTGCCTGTACTCTCTTCTTCACCTCTCTTCCACACTCACCATTACTCTGAACGGTTGATCCCAAGTACTTAAACTCATCCACCTTTACCAACTCTACTCCCTGCATCCTCACCATTCCTCTACCCTCCCTCTCATTTGTACACATATATTCTGTTTTAGCCCTGCTGACCTTCATTCCTCTCCTCTCTAAAGCATATCTCCACCTCTCCAGGGTCTCCTCAACCTGGTCCCTACTCTCACTACATTTCACAATGTCATCTGCAAACATCATAGTCCACGGGGCCTCCTGTCTAATCTCATCTGTCAACCACTGCAAATAAGAAAGGGCTCAGAGGTGATCCTTGATGTAATCCCACCTCCACCTTAAACGTATCTTTCACTCCCACTGCAGTCCTCACCAATGTCACACTACCCTTGTACATATCCTGTGCCACTCTTACATACTTCTCTGCCACTCCCAACTTCCTCATACAATACCACAACTCCTCTCTAGGCACCCTATCATATGCTTTCTCTAAGTCCACAAAGACACAATGCAACTCCTTCTGACCTTCTCTGTATTTCTCCAACAACACTCGCAGAGCAAATATTGCATCTGTAGTGCTCTTTCCTGGCATGAAACCATGCTGCTAATCACTAATCATCACCTCCCTTCTTAACCTAGCTTCCATTACTCTTTCCCATAACTTCCAGCTGTGACTGATCAATTTTATCCCTCTGTAGTTACTGCAGCTCTGCACATCACCCTTATTCTTAAAGATAGGTACCAAAGCACTTTTTCTCCACTCCTCAGGCATCCTCTGACTTTCCAAAATTTCATTAAACAATCTGGTTAAAAATTCCACTGCCATTTCTCCTAAGCATCTCCATACTTCCACTGGTATGTCATCTGGGCCAACAGCCTTTCCATTCTTCATCCTCTTCATAGCTGTCCTTACTTCCTCCTTACTAATCTGCTTCACTTCCTGATTCACTATCCCCACATCATCCAACCTTCTCTCTCTCATTCTCTTCATTCATCAGCCCTTCAAAGTACTCTTTCCATCTACTCAACACACTCTCCTCACTTGTGAGTATGTTTCCCTCACTGTCTTTTATCACCCTTACCTGCTGGCACATCTTTCCCAGCTCTGTCCCTCTGTCTAGCCAATTGGTACAGGTCCTTTTCTCCCTCTTTAGTGTCCAATCTCTCATACAACTCTCTATATGCCTTATCCTTAGCCTCCGCCACCTCTCTCTTTGCCATGCGCCTCATCTCCTTATACTCATGTCTACTTTCTTCATCTCTTTGACAATCCCACTTCTTCTTCGCCATCCTCTTCCTCTGTGTACTCTCCTGTACTTCCTCATTCCACCACCATGTCTCCTTGTCCTCCTTCCTCTGTCCAGATGTCACACCAAGCACCTTACTAGCAGTCTCCCTTACTAGCTCTGCTGTAGTTACTCAGCTATTCGGTAACTCTTCATTGCCTCCCAATGCCTGTCTTAACTCTTCCCTGAACTCCACCTCACAATCACCCTTTTTTAACTTCCACCATTTAATCCTTGGCACTGCTTTCACACTCCTCCTCTGCTTCTTGATCACCAACATCATCCTGCAGACCACCATTCTATGCTGCTTAACTACACTTTCCCCAGTCACCACTTTACAGTCTCCAATCTCCTTCAGACCGGCCCTCCTACATACGATATAATCCACCTGTGTGCATCTTCCTCCACTCTTGTATGTCACCCTATCCTCCTCCCTCTTCTACGTATTCACCACAGCCATGTCTATCCTTTTTGCAAAATCCACAATCATCTGACCTTCTGCATTCCTCTCCTTAACACCATACCTACCCATCACTTCCTCATCCCGTCTGTTCACTTCTCCAACATGCCCATTGAAGTCCGCTCCAATCACTAGTCTCTCACCCTTGCGTACACTAACCACCACTTCATCCAACTCACTCCAAAATTTTTCTTTCTCATCCATCGCACACCCAACTTGTGGAGCATATGCACTAACAACATTCATCATTACACCATCAATTTCAAGCTTCACAAACATCACTCTATCAGACGCTCTCTTCACCTCCAAAACACTCTTGGCATACTGTTCCATTAGGATAACCCCTACCCCATTTCTTCTGCCATCCACACCATGATAGAACAATTTGAACCCGCCTCCTATACACTTGGTCTTACTTCCCTTCCATCTGGTCTCTTGCACGCACAATATATCAACCTTCCTTCTCTCCATCATATCAGCTAGCTCACTCCCTATACCAGTCATACTGCCAACATTCAAAGTTCCTACCCTCAGTACTACACTCCTAACCTTCCTCCTCTCTTCCTGCCTTCGGGCATGCCTTCCCCCTCCTCTTCTTCTTCGGCCAACAGTAGCCCAATTTCTGCCAGCACCCTGTTGGCTAACAGTACTGGTGGCGGTCGTTGTTAACCCGGGCCTCGACCGATCCGGTATGTAATTATGAAAAGTTCTCCGCATCAGTAATTTTTGGCAGAGGTTTTACGCCGGATGCCCTTCCTGACACAACCCTCCCCATTTATCCGGGCTTGGGACCGGCACAAAGAAATGCTGAAAGACATTACTAGTATTTAAAAACTGCCTATTAAGTAATTAAACTAATTCAAAAAACTTATAAAAGCATAATACTGAAAAATAAAATCTATGCATCTCTATGAATCTATGTTGTCATAAAATTATAAACATACATTATAATCTCCTGGCTCTCAACTTTAAAATAGGTAGACGTGAGATGTTGTCATTTAAGCCAGGAGGGTTACAGGCATTTAACTTTAGCTGCCAAATTAACTCTCTATTTTCTAAAAACATTTCCCAGTCACCGCCTCTTTCATTTGGGTTGACAACCTCTAAAATACAAAAAAAGATGTTTTTGTAATTTGTACATGACAAAGTATGTTTAAACAGGAACTGTTCAAATTTCCTTTAGAAATATCATCATAGTACTTGTAAATACATTTACAAAAGCATATTTCTGTTTTTCCAACATAAAAAACTGTTACAACTGAGACAGATAGCA